>NW_006399823.1:1504000-1546968 GCF_000299155.1 Elephantulus edwardii
TATTTCTTGGCACAACTTGGTGAGTACATCCAGGACAGCATCTTTTAGCTGAAATATGTCAATTGGCATACCGTCTATTACTGGGGCCTTATTTTTTGCTATTTCCTTCAAAGCAGCTTGAACTTCTTCCTTCATCACCATAGGCTCTTACTTATATGTTGTTTCATGAAATTCTTCTGTGTCTGCTAATATTTGGACATGTTAGTAAAATGCATTTAAAGTGTTTATTAGCAGTATTCTCTAATTTAAACTTTAATCACCATACAAAAAAACCTATTCATTTTATTTCTCCCCATCTCCTTCTTTTACTGTTTTGTAAAATTGTTCAAAAGAAAAATCTAAAGACATTTAAATGTGTTTTAAAATAAACTCAGCATACATATATGGTTATTAGGTGTTGCAAATACAACTTATAGTGACCCTATGAAGAACAGATAATGAACTCTGTGCTGTCCACATTCTTCATTTCTGATACGCTTGAGCCCATTGCTGCTGTCACTGTGTCAGCCCACCTTGTTAGGACTCTTCGTCTCTTTCACCAACTCACTATCTTTTCAAACATGATATCTCTTTCCAAGGAATGTCTCCTCCTAGCAACATATTCAAAATAGGAGAGACAAAAATTTGCCATCCTTTCTTTCAAGGAGCACTCTTGCTACACTTTATCCAAGACATACGTTTTTGGCAGTCAAAGAGATACTCTTCACCAGCACCACAATTCAAAGTCATTAATTCTTCTGTTATCCTTGTTCATCTTGTCATCATTGTTCAGTAGTCAGATGCATAGCAAGTCATATATACCTTAGTCTTCAGACTGACTTCATTGCTCTTGAGTATTTTGGAGTACATATATTGGTAAATATATTTACTTTTTTTTTGTAAATAAATATTTTTTGCTTTAGTATTTTTAAGTATATGTATTAGTAAAATTTTTCATTGATTGTACAGAATTCTATAATTGTATCTCCAGCTTCATTTGTCACGAAGTCCATGTTTTGTACCTTCTACCCTGTTCCCAACTTTTGCACTCCAGTTACCCATTATTATTATTATTAATTCATCTTAGTTGCATATTCAATTTCTAAATGCAAAAATTGGTAGAAGTAATCTATTGCCTCCTCTTTGGCTCTGGTTGTTGGTACATATATTTAAATGATAGGATATTCACAAGACTTCCTTGTATGTGTGTAAATATTATTCTGTTGCTCACAACATCATATTTCAGAATGGATCTAGAAATGATATCCTTAACTATGAAAGTGATGCTGGCTTTCCTCACCTTTTTATCTCTGATGGAAGATCATTCAAAATGTGGCTAACCAAAAAAAAAAAAAGTGGCTAACCTTGAGAAGAATGGGAATCCCAGAACACTTAATTGTGCTCAGCGGAAACCTGTACTTGGACCACGATGCTGTCAACAGAACAGAGGATGGAAACACTACATGGTTCAAAATAAAGAAAGGGGCATGTCAGGGATGCATCTTGCCTCCATACCTTTTCAATCTAAATGCAAAATAGATTATTTGAGAGTCTGGGCACTGTGAGGAGGAATAGGGCATCAGGATTGGAGGAAGACTTATCAACAACCTGTTAGGCAGATAACACAACCTTGCTAGCGGAAACTGAGGAGGACCTGAAGCATTTGCTGCAGAAGCAAAGACTACAGCCTGTAATATGAATTGAAGCTTAACACTCAGGACAAAGTTTCTCACTACTGGGCTATTTGGCAGCACTCAATGGATCATAATAGAAACAGTAAATTTTAAATCGGTTCAGAAATTAAGTTGGAAGATTAGTAGCTTTTTAAAAAAAAGTTCTAAAATGTTTGCTCTGTTACTTAAATGTATTGACCTGCTGATCATAAAACATGTTTACATGTTTAAGAGTCATTCTGTACATCTTAATTTTCCTTGTGGTTGCTGTGATGCTAAACACTGTGACAGTGATGTGTCAAATGCAATAATGGTTACCCACGGTGGACAGTGTTTGGGGGAGCTCCTCGATTAAAACAAGATTGGAAGCAAGAGTGGCATCCATCCACTTCTGAAATAGTTTGCCTCCAGAAACCCTATGAATTTGGAAACAATGAAAGTTACACAAATGTTCAGGACTTTTGTTCATAAGGTCACTATGAGACACCTGCAACTGGATGGCAATTAACAATTATAATAACTATAGAAAGGATAGTATATTATGCTGAATATACAGATTTCAATGTATATTTTAGGTATTTGTCCTTTTGGTGCTTAAGAATGAATTCTTTCAAGAGGGGAGGGGAATTTCTGAACAATCTAATACTCATTGCTTTATTCAAAGTAAAGAGAGAGAGAGTAAGAAGGAGACCTGGCCTTTTAGATGAAGATTGTAGAAGGAATTTTAAGTCAAGGATATTTTCAAGTTCAATTCTAAAGTAGTAAGTTGTTGCTAATAATGTTCTCTTAATGGTGTTTCACTACTTGTCCTTCAGCACGCTTGGGCAAAGTCCCTTTGGCTCTGAGACCCTGGCTCTGGGTTAGCAGGCCCCAGTCAGCTGTCTCATTTTACTCTGTGGTTCTCCACCGCCACTGTTGGTTGGTTTCAACTTTCCTCTAGGTCCCAGTTTGAGTGACTGAACAATCTCTGTGGAACTGAAGGCTGCAAACTTCTCTGTTTGCTCTTACTAGTAGTGAAATCTCCATCTTCTGCCTCTAATCTGCTCAGTTTAAGCCTGGCTTGATGGGATGACTGACCATTCCCATCATTAATAGTCTGCACACTTTGCTTGCATGTTCCCATTCAGCCATCTGGCAAAAATCAAAGCCATAATCTTTAAAAAATCATTTTTACTCCACTACAAATACTATTCCCCTTGTAAAAAGATGACATTGTGACATATTTGATGATGGTGTTTAATATATATTATATAAAACATACATAATGTATTTTATGTCATCGGAACAGTAATGGATTCTTTAATACTTGCAAATATTTGATACATTGAAATAAGTGTATAACTTCAATAGAATTTTATTCTTCATAAAAGCGAGCATGCTTTCAGTGTCTTCTATATTTAAAAGTTTAATGTCTGGAGACAATTATTATAAAACCAAAGAAACTAAAAACAGGGTCATTTTGAGAAACTACTTTGTTCAGAGGAGTTCTGGTGGCATAGTCCACAGTGAGTTTGTGCTAACACAAAATCTAGGGAGTTTTGGCGGTTTGAATTCACCAGCTCCTTATAGGGAAAAATGGGTAATCCCCCATTGCAAATTAGTCTCAGAAACCGCATGGAGGGTCACTATTAGAACCTACTCGAAGGCATTGAGTTTTGAGTCCACAGAATTTGGTTTGTTTTTATATCTGAATGTTGATGTGTTTTGTCAACGACTAAAATTGAGGGACAGAGAAATTTTGGAGTTCTGCTAGTCTATGGAGAGAGTTGATCAGAGATTAAGTCTTGGCTGAGTTTTTGTCTGCATGGGCTGTTAACAATTGTTTCTCTGGCAGCAGATCTTGTTCATCAGGATTGCATCATTTCTGGGAGAATGGCCAAGGTCTACAGCCTCAGTACAAAGACTGTCTGAAGCATATGAGGTCTGTTCTCTCTCTGAATCGGCACTCCTCTTCCTGCCAGTCTGCACAGGATTACTGAAGCCAACTTGTTCTGAATTTCTTTCATTGGATTGGCTGTTTATTTGACTCTTGTCTCCCAGCTGCTTCCGGCTCACCTGGCTGATGCAATTCCTTTCTCTGAAATCTGTTTTAAAAACACTTTGAGATCAAATAGAGCTTGTGCTTTCAGAAAGTCCTAGAGAAAGACTGTCACAATCACAAATACAGAAACTATTAGCCATTTCTTAACCTAATTGTGAAAAACAGGAATAATTATAAGCTATTTCTGGCATGTTCTCTTTTCCCTAAAAACTATTGATGGTGATTTCTCACAGGAATACCCAGTAACTGAGAGACTTTCCAGTCCTGCTTCTGAATACCAGTGTTTCCTAGTGTTCCCATGGATTCTTAGGAGTTAGTCTCCATATAAATTTATATAAAATTGAAATTCTGATGCATTAATTTTCCTCCACTGTACACCCACTTACATAACTTTCTTTTCCACCAATTCTTATAAGGTCTGCATCTTCATTTGTTTTGTTGTTTTATTTTTAACTTCATCTTATAATTTGCAACTTTTTTCAATAATTAACTGTTTTTTCTAAAATGATTTATTTTCCAATTCTGAGAAAAAGTTGATAATTATGTAGCAACATAATAACTTTTAATGCATAATAACTAGAATCCTAATAACAGCTATTTTCATATATATGGTATGCCAACATTGTAAGTCTTGATAACTAATATTAAATCTTACTTTTTGGAGAAAATATTGAAGCACTTAAGCAGAATTGTCCATTTTTCCTTTAAAGTCCAGATCACCTATTATCCTTTACTTTTGAATCATGTTTCAGCATGTTTTCATCATGGAATTGACTACATATACAGCTGACTCCTTATTGCGCTCTTTCTTTAGGAGGATGAGAGTGGTGGTATGAAAGTAATATGGATTTGTACTTTTATAGATACTGGTTAACCCTATAAAGTGGAGAGTAAATTTGATAAAGAAAAGCTGCTGAATTTGGAGAGTCACTAGAGAGATAAAATGAAGGGATCTTTTGGGAGGTGGAAAAGAAATACAATTTGAAGGACAAGAGATGAGATTAGCCAGTGACTTGTTAGTTACAGTGTAGTCAGTTTCAACTCAAGATAGCTCCATATTTTACAAATTTGAGCTGCTCTGTAGGTGGGATTTCATTATAAGCCTAAATGAAGCAGATCACAAAGCCTTTCTCCTCTAGCACTACAGAGTCAATTCAAACCATCAGATTTTAAATTTGTACCACTAGGAACCCAGCCAGTTGACTTCATGAGGCATTTTCTATCTCTAAAGTCAAAGATAATGTTTTTCCTCCTTTACTTTAAAGCTCTTTGTTGTGAAGTCAAAACCAACTCATATCTGAACCTTCTACCAGGATTTCAGAATTCAGAAGATTGCCCATCTTTCTTCCACAGAGCAGATGTGGGGTTCTAACAATCCATCTTTAAGTTGACAGTGCAACTCCTAAAAGCTATGATTAAATTTTTTCCTATTTCTATGGAATTTCATCCTGTGTGTCTTTCAAGGTATTTTCTTTCCCTATTAATTTTTGTCTCTTTCTAGGTCTTCAGAGATACTGGCAGATAATTATTGGGACTTCATATTCAGAGGTCTATAAAAAGGTGATTGAGCCAAAGAATTATTTTAATTTGTTTTAATTTTTGCCTTTTAACCGATACTAAAGAGTTGGTAGTGACCATACAGCAAATACTTACTGAACATTTACTATATGTCAGCCACTGTTTGTATTGAAACTACAGCAATAAATAAAATAGTATATCTACTCAAGTAATGATAGTAGATGGAGGATAATGTCTCATACCCATCATAGTACCAACTCACGCTTAGCCTTTGGCAGCTCTGCACTCCATCTGACCATTTTCCTGTCTCTATTGCAGCATTCCTAGGTGCAGATAGGTTAAAAGGAACTCCACCTTTGTCTCACTTGGCCATGAACTTTCTTAGGGCACAAATGCTGTTAGTGGTTTATTTTCCGATTTCCAGGGAGCAACAAAACTTGATCCATGACTACTTGGAATGACTTAGGGAGCTCTGGTGGCCTAAAGAGCTGTGCTGCCAGCTCGAAGGTAACTATTTGCATCCAGGAGCTGTTTGGTGGGAGAAAGATGAGCAGTCTCCTCTCATAAAATTTACTGCCTCTGAAAACCCCCTAAAGGGTCAGCTGTGGCAGTACAGAGTCAGCTAAGGGTCATTACAAATCAGTGGCAAACAACAAACCAAACTTGATCCGTGACTGCTTGGATGTAGCTTATAATTTTACAAATACAAGATTAAAATTAACATTTTTGGACTATATGACTAAGGATAAGAGGCCAAAATTGAGTTCTGAATATGTCATGTTGTTGTTATTGTTAATGTACTGTTGAGTCACCTATGACTCATAGCAACCTTATGCACAGTAGCTCTGAACCCCTGTCCTATCCTGAGCCAATCTGTCTCTGACACACCTGCCCCACTATCAATCCATCTCATCCAGGGTTTTCCTCTCCTGTATTTCCCTCTTTCCTTCGAATATGATCCCCTTCTCCAAGGACTGGTCCCTTCTGGAAACATGCCAAAAGTATGTGAGATAGATCTTCAAAACCCTTACCTCCAAAGAGCAACTTCTTTTCACCCTCTTTGGGACAGACCTGTTTGTTCTCTTGGCAGTCCATGGTGTGTTCAGTACTCTTTGCCAGTACCACAACTCCAAGGCATCAGTTCTTCTCCTATCATCCTTAGTCATTGTCCAGCTCTCTAATGCATAGTAAGTGATTGCAAAGCTCATGACCTTGACCAGGTGTACCTTAGTCTCTAGACTGACATCATTGCTCATTGATACTCTTACGAGGTCCCCGACAGCAGATTTTCCCCCAATGTAATTCATCTTTTTATTTCCTTCTCTTAGGAACTTTGAGAAAGTAATAGATGTGAAGATTTGGCCTCTTTTGCATTTGAGCCCTCCCAACGCTAGCACTATTTCATTTCTCTTTGTTGGAACAGGTATCTTGTCATACTTGGTTTTGGAGAAGCCTAGCTTCATTCCATTGGTTTTTTCTTTTTCAAATGCTTTGAGTACCAGGGAGAACTACTTGATTTCTAACTGCTGGCATTCTGAAATAATGACACAAAAGTAGAAATAGTATGCAGCTTTTTTTTTTTAAAAATCATTGCCTCATGCACACCTATGTTTATTACTGCTTTGTTCACAATAGCAAAGAGTTGAAAACAACTCAAGTGCCCATCAAACAAATGGATAGAGAAGCTGTGGTATATTCACGCAATGGAATACTACACAACATTGAAAAACAAGGAATTCATGAAATATTAAACAAAATGGGTGACCCTGGAGGACATTATCCTGAGTGAAATATCTCAAATTACAAAAGGACAAATACTGCATAATGCCATTGTTCTAAAACAGGACTGACATTGAATTTGGGGGGAACTTAAGAGAAGAGGGGATAAATAATATACACCTCATTGAAACAGATGAAGGAGAAACTGTTTAAAAGGGATTTATGATTAGGTGGTATTTGTATGACAGGAGTCCAGAATAAGAGCCGCATAGTAAAGTGGACTGGGGGCGGGGTAGAGATTGTATAACAATGAAAGAAAAAAATTTCCCCTCCCCCCTCCTCAAAGAGAAAAGCAAAGTGGGGCCGGGAAGTGGACAGGAAGGAAAATGTACAACAATTAATAAATGTGAATCCAAGTTCTTTATAATCTTTTATTAAAATCTCAATTTTAAAAAAGGAAAACATCATTGCATCACCATTCATAAGGAGTTTTCTTATCCCCTTTTTCTTTATATATTATAATTCCTACCACTTAAAATTTGCATAAATCCCATTAATTGACTCAATGCATTGTTTTTATTCCATTTAGATTACTTAATAGTAGTAGATTCCTCTCCCCCACTGTTTTATTTGCCTTACCATGAAGCAGTATATTGGTCACACATTTTTGTATCTTTTTTGTAAAAATCTTTACACTCAAATTTACTTTTCTCCTCATACTTAAAGTGTTTATTTAAACATTTTAAAATTTTACTTTTTTTCAGCATGTACATCAGCACATGTATCAGTGGAACAATTTCTAAAATACAAGTTAGTTATATTTATGACATTCCAATCATTCTCATCCTTTTGAGTCATTACTCCCTCATTAACATAAAATCATTGTCTCCTAAGTATGCTATCTAGTATTTTGAGTTGGTGCTATCAGTTTGATTCTGTATGAATAGTTCGTAAAAGCACAATGCTCAACCCTGCTCCCTTAGTCCATACATACCCTTAACTAATTAAGTTAAATTGTTTAGTTTTAAGACTTAAAGGGCTATTTTTCGTTTAAGATTTAGAAATAGTCTCAGGGCAACAGTTTTAGGTATTTATTACTTTCTAGGGCTCCAGAAATTCTAGATTCCATGATATTTTCAGATTATGTTCTGCATTTCCCTCCTTTTGATGAAGATCTCTGTATGGAATTTGCTAAAAATGTTTAATAGTGTCTGGGTGCCATCCAACTATTCTGCTCTCATGGTAAAGGAGGCAGTTATTCATAACAGTAATTCACATTCTTTTTTTCCTATTCTTGACTCACCTTTTTTTAAAGTTTTTAAAGATTTTTATATTAATATAAGACCATACCAACTATATTTGTTCTTTTTACATCACACCACTAGATCTCTTTATATACCTTTACTTTTTCATACTTTACAAAACACTTTTTTTTCTCATTCCACTAGTTTGTGACCATCACCTCAAGATATTGTCACCGTCTTTCCATACAAATTTGCTAATCTTTTATCATAAACTGTGCTTTTCAAGTTGGTGTTTTATTTTTTAAATATCTACTAAGATATGTTATCTAGCAAATATAATTGTTAATTTCTTCCCCCAAAATTTACAATATAATCATAATGTTCTGTGATGAATGAAAACACTATGAAATAACTTTGTTCAAAAATATCCATAATTAATTGATCTCTTATTGGGATTAAAAAGAAATAACATTACGGTTGCTACTAAAATAGCCTGCTTTTCTGTGGCCTAGTAAAAAATTTAAATTAATACCTTGATTTTTTTTTTAAGGGGTTTAGGAAAACGAGGATATTTCTAGTAACCATTCTGTATCTTAAAACTTTTTTGTTAGATCCTGGACTGTCAATATTTTATTTGCTAGGCAATGTTAAAATAATGACAGTACATACATAAATGACCTAGGAGTACTACATCTTTTCCTTTGATTGGAAGGATTCTTTTTAAAAAGAAAAATAATGTTTCAGCATTACTTTTTGTTGAACAGTGATTGAATGTAAACATGGGATCATGTACATACATCCTTTGCTTACTTGATTTACAGTTAATCCTTTAAATCCCTTTTAGTCCATTGATTAACATTTAGATTCAATAACATTTAGAATAAATATTTTAAACCATATGGTTACTAGACATTTTCATTTTCTGTGACAGGATTCCTCATGTCCATAACATGTTGGTTGAGGCACTGCAGCTCACCCCCATTCTCAGAGTGGTCCGTCTCCATTAGTTGGACCCCTTGATTTCTACACTCTGCTGTGTTGGACGTCATGAGCATTGCAGTCCCTCTGGGAGTCACCACACCAGATACATCCTACTCAGATATGGCTGCTGGATCAGAGTAAGTGCTACTTACTAGACAGTAGGTACTATATCAGTTTGTTTGAAGACAACTTTCTTAATGGATGTCTGTTCAATATGTAATAATAAAGCCTAACCTACTGGAAATGATAAATGCCATTAGTCTTTTCCCACCAAGAAACTGAAACACAAAAGGAATTAGAATGGGGAAGAAAAGTGATTTGGGGGGGAGGACTTTCTGAGTAAATTATTAATAGGATTAAATCTACAAAGTATGATTTTATTTTTACTTGTTTTTAAAAGTGGAAAAAAGTGGGTGTCACTACCTGCTTCTGTAGTATTAATGATTATACTAAGGGAGAAAGATAAAGAATTTTGTTCTCGCCAACTGATTATTCTTGAAGGCCTCTTCCTATGTACTTCCCATTTTTATAAAGAGGCAGAAACTTGATGTGGGCAGGTTACTTAGACCTGCTAACATTTGGAGAAGAAAACATGGAGAGCTGTGTCATGTATTCTTTTATAATATTCCTTGCCTAGAAAGAGGACCTTCAAAATCAGAGGCACCAAAATATTTTTCCAGCTTAGAGCAGCTTTAGGAATTCAGAGTATGTTGGGGAAAATAAAGCCCAATCCCTAAAGTAGACTCAGTTATTAAAGATTTTAAATAACAATGAAGGTAGGCCTTCATTATACAATTTTACGTGTTATTCACAGTTTTAAAATTTTTAGCCTTTTGTATCCCTTCTCTTTTAAGTTGTCCGAGATTGCCCCTGCTCACAGATTCCCCTCTTGTCCTTTTACCTCCCTTGTACCCAATCTTCCTTGCTTACAGAAAGGAAGTGGAAGCCCCCTACCTTTCAAGACGAAGTGGCACTACACCAGGATGTGAAAGTCCAGCGAAAGAGACCCAAGGGGCCTAGGGGGCAGCACACCCCCAGAAGCCAAGTCTATTCCAGGCAGTACCAGGGATTAGGGTCTGGGCTGGAAAAATCCTGGTGTTTTGAATATGTTCAGGTCCAGTTCAGACTCTTGATCCCACAGCCACTTCTTGAGTGAGGTGGGTGTTGCTCTAATTCCCCTGTTTCTTTTGCCAGTTTCATAGCCCCTGAGAATTCTTTTCCCTTTAGTAAAGAAAAGCAGCTGCCAGAACTCTGGGTTCAACTGTATCCCATATCAGTAGTGGTTTTCTTCCTTAAAACTGAGATTATTCTTAAAAAGGCACCTAAAATAAGTTACCTGTTTACTGATAGTCTTTAAAAAGGAAGCTTAAAAATTAAACTACCCTAAAAAGTAGTATATTCTAGGGTAGTTTAGGGTAGAAAGCCATATTCAGGCTTACTCACATATAAAAAGGAAAAAGGAGGGTGGGGGCTAAGGGAATGGGGGGATTTGTCATTTTTCCAGGACTCCTCCCTTTTTTTTTTTTTTGCATGCCAGAGAGATTTTGTTAAGCCACAAGATCTAAGGCTTTGACTTTTAAAACCATTTCTCAACTAAAGTACTTAAAAATATCCTGCCTTCCTAGGTAGGCCAGTTAGATAGTATTTATATATTTTTACAAAATCAGTTACTAACCTTCTGTATGGATTAACTGTCTAGGCATACTGCATTTATATTTATGAGAAGTTTTAACAAATGTAAAACCAGTTAATTTTAGATCAGTAGATTGTTAAAAGGTCCACAGTAGTTACTCTTCTTGAAACTGGTATTTTCCCCAGGTTATAGAAATAACATTTTCTTAGGGAGACGAGAAAGAATTCTAATCTAAAAGTTTAGAGACAATACTTATATTAACTTACTTAGTTTAACTCCAGCATATCCTTAGTATTTCCTGAAACTGATTCATATTGTTAATATTACCCTGCATTATATTGTTGTTACTGAAATTTCTTAATGCTTCATCATACAATATACCACTTTTCTAGGTATCTAAAATTAGACCTGACATAAGGGCAACCTACACAGAGAAGTAAAAAGAATAGCAAACCCCACCCCTTACTTTATGTAATGTCAGATCTGATGGCAACATCACGCACTACATTTTTTTGGTATACATATAGGAAAACCCTTAATTGTGACAATGGAAGCAATTTTTTTTAATATTCAGAATTGTAGCATAATGGAATTTCAGGCATTTTCCACTGTGTAGTGTGGAAACTTAGAACACAGTTGATGGGGTATATCTATTGTAAAGCATGGTTTCTGTGTGATTCGACTATTGATACCTCAGATAAGGTGGGAAGATAAGCTACAATTACATTTGCAGGAGTGGTTGATTTAAAATGATGCAGTTATAACACTCCAAGTTTTTTATATGTATTTTAAGATTTAGATAAGGCTTCATCTTTATATCAAGTAATACTTCAGGAAGTCCTGTCATTAACTGTCAGTGTCTAGTTACTGTATTTTCTCAGTGATCAGTATGGCAGTTTTGTCAAAAGATATGAACAGAAAGTTTATAACATTTGGCATGCATGGCAGCATTTTAAATGCTGTGCTTGACTAGAAAGTGTTATGCAGTGTGATGGCCTGTTAACCTCCACAATATACATTTTATTTTTATTCCCTAGACTTGCACATGAAGTGCATGTGTTCATATTTACCCAGTTTTGGAGATGGGTAAGATACAACCAACATAGCTCCATCTCCATGGCCATCTTTAATTTCATGCAACTTTCTTTTCTCCTGTCCAAAAGAAAAAAGTCATTTTTAATAACAGCTTTCATGTTTCACTCCATGTGTTCAATGGTACAAGAGCTCCCATATCAAATATGTACAGCTCTGTAATACTTGTTAAATGTATGTAGTAAGTTAACAATGTGTGAAATTATTTTCTCTTAACTGTCCATCTAAAAACAAAATTCTACCTTCATTTTATTAATGCTTGTCTGCCTTTGGTTTCATTTAGGAAACCCCACCTGTTTCCTAATATTCAGAACTGTTTGCCTCTCAGTGAGCCATGTTCAGATCATCTTTTTCTCAAGAATACTGATCTGCATTCTTGATGTAACCTGCCCTGTCCACCACCACCTCCCCAGTTCCCATTTTGCAAACACTCTTAAGTAATAAAATGCATGCACTTCACTAACAGAGAATACTTTCCTGTGTCTAAAGTTCTTCTTCACCTAGAAATTACCTTTGCTGTTATTAATAAGATCCCTTTTCACAGTTTTGGAGCATTTAACTGGGTGAGTTGGATATATATCTCACAGCTTTCTTTTATCCCTCACTTCTCAAAGTAACATCAAACCACATTGAACTGTACATGTTATTCCTGCAAAATAGTGTATTTTGTATATACAGAAAAATATTTATTACTTGAAACAACCTTTATGCATAATTTGGTTCCCTAAAAACCTGTATCTGTTATTTGTTCCCTGAGGTTGAATTATTATATAGACCTTGGAATTTCTAGTATTGAAAATCTGTTCTGGTTAATTTAAATATTATTTAGCTCCACTAAGTTATATAATTGCGTGCTTAAAAAATATGTCCACATTCCCCAAAACACGTAGCAAGATAATCAGGATTGAATTTTTTCCCCCTCAGAAACTTTGTCTTTTGCCACTAAGCCTTTTCATTATTTAATAAAGGCTTATATTTTTGCTTTGATGTTTGGATATGTTCAAAATCCTTTATAGTAATAAATTATTTGAATGGTTTCTTTTCCCTCTTGGTGAGGATATAGAAAGTGAGCTAAGCTGCTCGCTAAGCCTGGTGACTAGAGTCTTTTAAAAAGTAGAACGTTCTCATAATTTCCAGAACAAGAGACACAATGGAAAGAGCATAGATTTTAGAATCAAGCAAATGTGGTTTTAAATACTAGCTTTTGTCAGTCTATGACCTTGAAGAAATCACTTAACCTCACAACCTCTGTTTCACCTTTTCTATTACAGTGCTGTTTACTTTGTTTAGTGGTGGCAAAAATTAAATGAATTCTGTATATAAAGCACCTGAGATAGTATAACATTCGTTGTAAAAAATGGAATTTGAGTACTATTGTTACTTGTCACCAGACCAACATAAATTCCAAGTGCAGTTTTAAAGTATAGTTGGTATTACCATGCAGGTGTTAAATATTTGTCCTTGATATGCTTGCATGTCATTGGTGGATGATAAATTATTACTCTTAATTTTTAAAAGGTATTTGGGGGTTCATCAAGATAAGAGGTGTAATAAATATAAGATGCCATTGTTTTTACCTGTACTTTCTTCAGGGTATCCTGTCTTGGTAGTGAATGGAAGAGGGCCTGGTCCCTGGGGCAGTACAGAAGGCACTTTCATCATCTCACTCACTGCAAATGTCATGTGAGGTTTCATGGAAGTATTAAGAGATCCAATTAAGAAGAATAGTTCTGAGTCTAAACCAGCCCAGAGTGGCTTCTCTAGGGGAAACTCCCCGCTCAGCTGGTACGTTTGTGTTTGTCATTAGGGACACCTTGTATCCCAGGTGCCTGCCTTGAGACATCTGCCTGTACTGGCTTTATGTCACACACAAATCCACATTTACTAGCACTTCTACTGTTTTTTATAGGTGTAGCTATGTTAATCAGATTGTTACACTGAGTTCCTTTTATTCTAGTAGCTGGTGGTTGTGGAAAAAGGAGGGCTTAAAATGGGAAGTGAAATATTAGTTGAGGGGAATATTAGGTGTTATGCTATCATGCATTGCTTTTCGCCTTTGTGCAGCCCTGAATCTGTGGAGGCTAGTCCAGCAGTTAATGAGAAGAGCGTGTATTCCACTCATAATTATGGGACCACTCAGAGGCATGGGTGTCGAGGATTGCCTTATGCTGTGAGTATGCATTTGTTTCTCTCCAGAACAGTGATCTTCCTGGAGTGTAATCCATTCTTATACATTGTGACTTTCTTGAAATGTTTATATGCAGCATGACGAAGTTGCCCCTTTTGCACTTCCCTGCCTCCAGCGGACGTCTAGCCCTGGATCATTGTTCTTGTTTTTATGTCCCAGTTGACCTTGGCATTTTGTTTTATCACTTTCCTGGTTGAAGCCAAAAACGAAGGGTACTACTTTCTTCTTTCTTTCCATATGTACCATACTTTAGGGGAGAGAGGGGCCAGTGTTTGGACACTGTTGATTTAAAAAATCTTATTTTCAGGATCATAATTACGGAGCCCCTCCTCCTCCGACACCTCCTGCTTCTCCCCCTGTCCAGACGATCATCCCTCGTTCTGACCTGAATGGCCTGCCGTCACCCGTAGAGGAACGCTGTGGAGACAGCCCGAACTCTGAAGGAGAGACTGTTCCTACCTGGTGTCCTTGTGGTCTTTCTCAGGATGGCTTCCTTCTCAACTGTGACAAGTGCAGGTAAGATCATGTTCCATCTAAATTCAAGCCTGGGTTGCTGGGATTTAGGGTTTCTTATTAGTGAGGAAAAGCTCAAAGTATTCTTTCTTGTGTTTGTTAATGTAGATGATTCCTTAGTGCTCCTTGGCTCGAATTCTCTGCACTAGGTGAGAATTGCTGACAACAAGGAATGAGAGATTGATGTTAAGCTATTCAGTTTGATATGAAATTTAATGTCCTGGCAACATTTGGTAGGTGGGAGGGAGGGGGTAGTATACGCAGAGACAGTTCTCCCATGTGTGCTGTGATATGCTGCATGCTGTTAGAAGGACTACTTTAAGTTTATTTTCCCTCTTTAGGGGAATGAGCAGGGGGAAGGTTATTAGACTTCATCGGCGGAAGCAGGACAACATATCAGGTGAGTGAAAGATGGGTTAGACCCATGTTTTGCGAAATATGTGTTTTTATGACTTTGAGTATTTATTTCTGGAATTTAATAGCCCACTGTCATTGAGTCAATTTCAAATCCTCAATATTTTAAAGAATAGATAGAGTAGAACTACTCCATGAAATTTCGAAGCTGTTTATCTTTAGAGAAGCAGTCTACCACATCTTTCTCCAATGGAGTAGCTGGTGGGTTGGAACTACTGACCATTCAGTTAGCATCTGAGCATTTATCCACTGTACCACTAAGACTCCTTCCTTACAAACCATCACCAGGGCTTTATATCAGAAGCATGGAAAGAAAGGAATTTTTTTAAGTCATTTTATAAGTACATAAGTACTTGTTTTCTACAGATGATAGAAACAGTATTAAAAATAATGTCTTACAAAGGGGTCAGATGGCTTAGAATGTGTTTATAAGGCTTACTAGTTCAATGTACTATGAACTAACGTTTTTTCAGGTGGGGATAGCAGTGCAACGGAAAGCTGGGATGAGGAGCTTTCTCCTTCCACTGTGTTGTACACTGCAACACAGCACACACCAACAAGCATCACCTTAACTGTAAATCGGGTTAGAAGAACCAAACCCAAGAAACGTAAAAAGAGTCCAGAGAAGGGTCGTGCAGCACCAAAGACCAAGAGGATCAAGGTAGAGAGGGTTAAAAATACCTTGAAGATAAAAATATATTTGTCTGATGTAGTCCAAATTTTGGGACAGCAGTACACCAATGTTATTTTAAGACATTTAGTCTAGATGTTTAAATGACCACTTTTACTCTAGTTCCAAAAATTTGCTAATACATGTTATGTGCATACACATAGTCCAACCTCCCTTCTGGTACATCACACAGTCACTCCCTACCTACACACACTTTGTTCTATTTTAACCTTAATCCCAGGTGTCAAATCTCAGGGCAGTGTGTCACAAATATATGTGCTACAGACTAGGCTTTTACTCCCCGTCGCTACTTAGCACTTCCTCACCCATAAAGTCTGAAACTCTTGTCCTAATTAAATGCCCACCTTATGTTAAGGGATTGATTGGTATTTTTGTTTTGTTGTGTTTTTTTCCTCTCTGCTTTTTTTTAAAAAAATCAGAAAACATCTCTTGAATGGTGTAGGCTTCCTCAGTGGTTGTGATCATTTTCCTATATTCTCACCCTGAAAGTCTCCAGGAGAAGACTCTTCTATTTTGTGTTCTGTTCTTCCCCATCACAGCAACTTTGTTGCTCTAGGTGACTTGCCCACCCCTTGCTAAGGGGATTGGTCTTTCTTTCTTTCTTAATTTCAAAAACTAGTAAATTCAAAACCTCACTTAGTGGTTTGTGTTTGTTTTGTTTTGTTTTTTATTTACTTTTTCTTTCCGTGTCAGAGTTGCATTGGATTGGAATGATGCATGTTCTTCCCTTTTAATTACATAGTGCCACAATCAAAACATTTTGGAATTGGTCTCATACTTTACTGGACTTGATACTCTGGATAAAAGTTTGGGGAGACCCATTATATCTGTTACCTAGGGAGAAGGGGATACACTAGTAACTAGTTCCTATCTTAGTTTTAGTCTCAGATAGGTACAACTGTTATTCTTGGTACCAAGTTTTGTTTTGTTCTACTTGTTTTCCTCTTTGGGATAGGCATTTCGAGAGGGATCCCGGAAGTCCTTGCGGATGAAGGTAAGGGGTAACCTTCCCTGATGCTGTGTTTTACTTCACTGTGATCTTGAATTTTGGTCTGCTGCTTTGCTGACGTTGATGGTCTAGGAATCTTGAACTCTGCTTTTCATTAGTTTGTAAGTGTTGCCATTCCATTTTCATGGAGCCTTTTTTGAAGTAGATTTTTCTTGGCCTTTTTCTGAAATATTTTCCTTTTCTGTAATCCGCTTTCGTTTATTAGTTTTCATTAGCTGCCTTTTTTGGTTGGCAAATGCTTTTTGCCAAACATAATGAGGCTGCTGTGTTCTGTCATTACAAATGGCCTTGAACTCAAGACTAAGGTTTTTCTGGTAATGCTTCAGGGTCTCTTGTGCACCTACCCTAGCACTGTGTGGGCTTTAATCACAAATTGAAAGGATGAAGTTCACTAGAGAATCTCTTATTACTGTGGCCTGTTTTTCCCTGGCATTTCTATTTGATTTAAATAACTAGAATGCTAGTGTGTTTCTTTTCTTCAGTTAACCAAAATAGTGGGCTTTAAGAGGCATGATTGTGGAGAAGTCAAAAGAATAGAGAAATTACCTATAGAGGTTTAAAGGCTACTTAAACCATGGAATAATTAAAAACTTTTTGCCTGAAGTAAATTTGATTATATTGTTACTTTCCTTGATGTTCATGTACTTGAATGTGTGTATTTGCACACTCTTATGTGCGCACACATACACATATCCCCCAAACTCCTGAATCATAGCTTATATGACTTCAAAGCATTTAATTAGGATTAAGTCTTTTCTTTTTATAAGTATTAATGTCCTTAAAAGTATAAATAGTATAAAGACAGTTACTTTCCTTTTGGTGCTTGTACAGCATAAGCATTACAATCTTATATGAACATATGTTTATTGTGATTTTATTCTTGTGGAGCACTAACAAGAAAGAGTCTTAAGTGTATGAGGGGCTCAGACAATCCTAATTTCAGCTTTAACCTCTCGTCTCTCTTGTCAGTCAGCTGTCTTAATCTCCATTAGTTCAAAACCTCTTTGGTGGCTATCAAGTGAATCCCAGAAAACGACACAAATTTTTATTATAATTTCAAGAAGTTTAGATGGGTTTTTTGGTTGTTGTTTTGTTTTTAACTTTTATTCTGCTCTCGGATTTTATGTTGAATTAGTAATTTTAGGCTCCTAATTAATTACTAGTGAGAATTAAAAAAAAATCTAGATGTGAATCATAGAGTGGAAAGAATAAATTATTTTGAGTTAATGATCATAAAGTGTTCTGTGCTGTAAACTTAATATTAAATCAGTGTATTCATCCTTTGCATTGTTGACATTTTAGAAGAGATAATCATTGTGGGGCTGGGGGAGGGGAGGCGAGTCTCTGTCCTGGCCTGCCCTGTGCATGCATTATCCAGGATATTCCCAGTACCCCAAGTTGCTACTCACTAGGTACCAGTCATCATACTGCCTGTTCTGTTATCTCCCCCCTACTCAAAGCTGTGACAATCAAAAATATCTAGATATTAACAGATATCCTCTAGAGTAAAAAACTGACCCAGGTTGAAAGCCACTGCTATAGAACCACTGGGGCATGGCTCCACTTTGGTGGAAAATGTGATAGCAAAGTACACTCAAGAGCAGAATTTAAGAACAGCAGTGTCCAGAATATGAAATTAAATGAGTAAACACATTTTTACTAAATTTCATAAACTCATAAATTGAGTGGTCAACACCTAAAAATATTGTTTCGGATTCATTGTCACCATTTTTATAAAATAACCCATGAGTCTCAGGTTTTGCAGTTATTTTTCTTTAACTGGTTCTGATACTGTAGCTACTTTGACTTTTAATGTTAGTATATGATAATATATTCTAAGTGTGTGTTTATTAGATCCATCATTATTATTATTGTTGTTGTTGAAAGTTTACAGTCATAGGGTTTCCATTCATTCATTGTTGCACTTTTCTCCCTGTCCACCCCTCCCTCCTAATTCACTCTTCTCTTTGAAATGTAAAAGAAGAACTCTTTCATTGTTATGCAATCCCTCCCCCTCCAAATCTTCTCCACTGTGCAGCCTTCATTCTGGATTCCTGTCATGACAGTAATACCCAATCATAGATCCCTTTTAAACTGTTCTCTCATTCATCTGTTTCAATACAATATATGTCTTCCCTTCCCTCCTTCTCTGTCTTCCCTCAACCCTCATGTCAGTCCTGTTCTACAACAGTAGCCCTATGCAATATTTGTCCTTTTCTGACTGAGATATTTCACTCAGCATAATGTCTTCTAGGGTCACCCATTTTGTATAATATTTCATGAGTTCCTTGTTTTTCAGTGCTACTTAGTCATTGTGTGACTGTACCAGAGCTTCTCTATCCATTTGTTTGTTGATAGATCTCTTTTTTGTTGTTCTGTCTTTTAGGATGTAGTGAGAAATGTGTTTTGGGTTTTGTGTGTGTGTGTGTGTTTTTGTTTTTGTTTTTGTTTTTGTTTTTGTTTTTTTTTCGAGAAAGAATGACAGACATCAGGGAGTCAGCTACAGTAATGTTAAAGCCATAAAGGAAGGAATTTGTTCTAAAAGACAGCTTTTTCTGTACTTTCCATTTCTGTTTATTAAATGTCTGCAAGTTTTAGTGTGGACATGGATTTTTCTACTGGTTTTAGTACTACGCAATCTTCGTTTTGCTTATTACTGTCACTTGGGGTTTTCTGGTGACACTTTAAGTCTTCAGTACTGCAAAGAAGAACGTGTCCACTTTGTGTCTCTGTAGCTCAAGCATTTACTGGTCTGTTGTTGAGGATGAAGTTGCTGAGATAAAATAACCTTTCCTAGTACTGTCAGTATAGAAAGTATTGTTCTAAGAAGTAGAGCAAATACCTCTCATCAGACATTTTCTACATTCTCCTACCATCCACCCACACATACTTCATTTCTTCAGAGCATTTACAGTCTGGCTCTTTAAATATCAAACAGAGAACTAGAAAGACATACTCCAAAATGTTAACATTTTCTGTGGATGATAAGCTTTGAAGTTATTACATTTTGTTTTATTAAATCATGGTTTGTTTAAGAATGGACACATATAGTAAAGGCAGCTTACAACTCAAAAAGAAAACCAGTCTTCTGAAGAATAACAATACATTTTAATGTCTCCACTGTTCTTTTTAATATTTTGTGGTAGTCTTCTGATGAGAATAATTGCTTTTTTTATCACTTAAAGTCATAAAATGACAAAGGTGGGGTGGTACTGTCATCTATATTTAACTTTTTATTAACAAGTTCAAGACTGGACATTGGTAACAACCAAATCACAGCCAAATCCCTAGAACGTCCCTTACTCTTATTTTCTACACAACTACCAAGTGAAGCCTACTTTACTCAGAAACTCAGCCTGATTTTTTTTTAGTCCTTATTTTTATGTATGGACTCTACTAACCTGCCTGAATTTTGTTCTCTACAGAATTCTCTCTCCGAAGCACAGAATTTAGATGAGAATACAACTGAGGGCTGGGAAAATCGGATAAGACTATGGACTGATCAGTATGAAGAAGCTTTTACTAATCAGTACAGTGCAGATGTACAAAACGCCCTTGAACAACATCTTCATTCTAGCAAGGAATTTGTGGGCAAACCTGCTATTTTAGACACTATTAATAAAACAGAATTGGCCTGTAATAATACAGTAATTGGTTCCCAAATGCAGGTAAGGATCAAAAAGGGTCAAAAGCTCTCTTTAAGTGGTGAAGATTTTAAGAAGATTTGGGCCCGGATTGGAATTAATTGGTTCTTTTAGATTGATAGTTTATTCAATTATAGATCATCTAATAAAGAGTGCATTTATATATTAACCTAGAAATGGTTTAAATATGTGCATGTGCACATGGGTATATTTCTGAATGCATAAAATTTTCATATAGCATAAATAAAAATAATAGGTGTCTAAATTTGTTTTTAATAACTATTTGTTGTTGACTCTTGGGGGATTCAATAAGTATAAGACCTCACGATACAACAGAATCACGCAGTTGCAATCCTTAGGGTTTTTATTGGCTAAATTGAGACATAGCTCAATAGACCTTTCTTCCTAATCTGTCTTCATCTAGAAGCTCCACTGGCAGGCTGCCCTTGAGGTCCAATGAGCAGGAATCAAACCTAGATTAACTAGAAAGTAATAATTCTATCAAGAGACATTTATTTATTTGCATGTGAAATCACTAAAATCTCTGTTGTATTTCTAGGAGCTTTCTGCCCATCTCGCTCTTTTTTCTGAGTTCACTAGATGGAGTATGTTTTATCCACTATTCAGAATTTCTGATCATAACAGCAAAGCAAATGAAACCTGAAAAATGTTGATGCCTTTTCCTCAAGTAGAAAATATTTTGTCTGCCTGGCTGCTGTTGCCATTTTCTAATGTTAGTACTCTGGTTTTATTTAGCTACAGCTAGGAAGAGTCACTCGTGTACAAAAGCACCGAAAGATCCTGAGGGCTGCAAGAGATTTGGCTTTGGACACTCTTATCATAGAGTATCGAGGGAAAGTCATGTTACGACAACAATTTGAGGTCAATGGGCATTTCTTCAAAAAGTAAGAACATTATTCATTGAACAGAGAGAGCCTAAATGAATCTGGCTTACTGTTATTGTAAAAAAATCATCCTGGTTAAGAGGATGTTCTTGAGAAAAAGATAACAGCTCAGATAAGTTAATGTCTATCAACTCTATATAGACAAATGAAAATAATCTTCAGATTGTTTAATGTATATAGCAGTCATGACTCCCAAGCCAAGCATTCCTTGCTATGTGCTTGTTTTAATCAAAAGCAGATAAACATGACGATTCCAAGTTGAGGTATTGCAAAGGATTGCTGTTTCTGTGACAGCATATGCTTTATATTTGGAGTCACGGGGTGGCCTTTTTATTTGTGTTTAAAATTAAAGGAATTTTAATTATATCCCTAGACCGTACCCCTTTGTGCTCTTCTACTCAAAATTCAATGGTGTAGAGATGTGTGTGGATGCTCGAACTTTTGGTAATGATGCTCGATTCATCAGAAGATCTTGTACACCAAATGCAGAGGTAAGTTTTTTATAGCAATGTCCTTTTAATGGAAACACCAAAGGACAAGCTTACCAAAAACTTCACTCAGTTGAAGGTCTGTCAGCTGATGATTATAATCTTCCATTGTTAGTGAATAAAAGTTAAAGTAATCCTTTTTTTCTAATTAGATGAGCAAAGAATGGGTTTTTATTGGCAAAAGAAAAAATAAAAAAGCAAGTTAACAAAGAGCTAACTTGGAGAGCTAGTCAGGATAAATCAGTGAGATTTTATTATAGAAATAACTGTATGGTAGATGTCATTGGGCCAAAACCATAAACTGACTGAAAAAGTTTCTATTTTAGATAATGTATAGTAAGAGATAGAACTAGAACTTTTGACTCAGTAGTGTAATAAGTGCAACCATGTAAGATTCAAAAAGAAGACCCATTGAGCTTTTCTTATAAACTATGTGGTTTTAATTCCTGGAGACAGGAGTAAAATCCAAAACACTGATTTGTGTCCCTCTGTTGTTAAATACCATCAAGTCAGAACTGACCTATAACTGCCCCTCCAGTGGGTTTTTAGAGAGAGGAGATTTACATGAGGAGATTGCCCATTTTCTTCTTGGAGCAGCTGGTGATTCTTTGGGCTGGCAGTGCAACTCCTTACCACTGACTAAGCCACCAGAGGTCCCTATTATGTCCCTCTTGGTAAAAATATTTTAGTCTAACTCATGAATGTCCTCATTCATCGCTCTCCTGCCTCCCCCACCACCCCTCCCCACTGTAGTTTCGGGTCTCAATTATAAGTCACCAGCCATAAACATTGTTCACACAGGTGAGGCACATGATTGCAGATGGAATGATTCACCTGTGTATCTATGCTGTATCTGCCATCACCAAGGATGCTGAAGTCACTATAGCATTTGATTATGAATACAGTAACTGGTAAGACTTCAGAATCCTTTCTGGATTGTCTGGTTTGCTATGTATGCTAACTATTCAAGTCTATTAAGTTTACTCTTATTTCTTGCTTTTCCCTTTCTTTCCTTAGTATTTTCACAGTGCATTTTCTGTTTAAAAATTGTAGCAGGAAAAACAATCTTCATTTTGAAAACAAAATTAAAAAGATGGGTATTCAGTGGTACTACTTGGAAGTCACCTAATGTTTTGACTCATGCCTCCATGGCAAGAATAGTCAAAGAAGCATCTTTTTATACACAGAATACTAGTGCCACTGGGGCCATACAGAGTGAGAATTTAAGGATTCTTTCTCTTAGATAGTGCAGTCTGCCTGCATGTCACTACAGAGAAAAACAAGTCAAATGTGAACATAACAGTACATTTTATAAAATCAGTGCTTTCTCCTGTGGTCTTCAGGCAAAAAAAGATTATGTGGTAAAGTGATGTTTGGCCCAGGAACAAGAAGAAAAGATGTTCATAATGAATAGAGAATCAGGTGAAAGTGGACTAAAAATAAATGAAGCTCTTCACCGATTCATAGCGTACTAAACAGTATGAAGGGAGTTCTGGTGGCTTAGTAGAAGTTGTGCTGCCAACCCAAAGCCATGCATTTCAAATCCACTAGCAGTTCTGTGGAATAGCTAATCCTCCCATATGATTTATAGTGTCTAAAAACCTGCTGAAGAAGGGTCTAAACAAATCAGATTGAAAACAGGAGACTTGAATTTGTTAAGGAATTTCATTCCTTTCTCCTTGGCCATCTGAGTTATGTTTCTGTAACAGAGTATTGAACGCCTTTTGGAGAGTTTAATTTATCTTAGTTTAATTTAATGTCTTAGTTTAATTTATCTAAAAATAATACTCGAGGAAATTATTGTACTAACATTTCAAGAGAATGGAGAATAGAACTGATTTTTATTGACACTGAAGGCAAACATTTTTGGTTATTTCTTTGGAGCAGTAATTATAAAGTGGACTGTGCATGTCACAAGGGGAACCGGAATTGCCCTATACAGAAGAGGAATCCCAATGCTGCAGAACCGCCACTTCCACCTCCTCAAAGCCTGCCCACCCTTGGAGCAGAAACCAGGCGTAGGAAAGCACGACGGAAAGAGCTAGAGATGGAACAGAAGAATGAGACTCCAGAGAATAATAACCAGCAACCAGAAGTTTCAGAAAAAGTCAGTGTATGCAGTGATCATGAGGTAATCAAGCCTGGTCGGATGTTACTATCGTAAAATAGATCCTCTGCAAGTGAAGAGTTCACAGATTGCCACTGTTGTTTTCTAGTAATACTTAATCCCCTTTTAAATCAAGGTGAGGGTGAGTCCATTTTTATTTTACATTATATATTAATAACATCTCTTCAGTTCTTTTCCAGGTTCCTACACGTAGACAGGGGGGGGGTGTGTGTCATGCTCATTATATTAGTGACACCATAAAACACTAGAAATTGTTTCTAAAGAGTTTTAGACTTCTATTCCAATCTCCTAGAAACTGAATTTATGATTATATTATTATTAAATTACTAAATATTATCTCTGTCTTAAAGGAAACAAACAACCCAGAAGAAAAACCAGAAGAGAAAGAAGAGGTGGTAGATGACCAGGAGAACTCACCTCATAGTAGAAGGGTGGGTACCTTCTAATGTCCTTTTTCTAATTTCTGCCCTAGTGGCACAGTGTATAAGCATTTGGATACTAACTGAAAACAAAACAGTTCTAACCCATCAGCCAGTCATGGGAAAAATATAGTGACTTTCTGCTTCCTTAAAGATTCCAGCCTTGGGAACCCTATAGGGCAGTTCTACTTTCTCCTGTAGACTCACTGAGTTGGAACCAAGCCCTGTGCTCCTGAGTTTTTATCATCTCATTTCCTTGATGACATATACTATCCTCCTGTAGTTTACATTTTGGACTTTTTCTGGAAGTTAACCTTCATTATATTTTATTTTTTCAAGTAAACAGATTCAAAGTAGTTTTATTTAACAACTATTAATTGATGAAGTTATTAATGAGAATATCTCCTAGACTCCTGCTAATGATAAGATTTCCAAAATATTGACTGATGCACAATACACATACATAAGCCTATAATACCAGCAGTTACAAACCTTAATCAACAAGCAGATAAATAGGTAAGTTAGTATCTATGGTAAATCTATCTATTTAATGCAGATCCAGTCTGAGACAAAACTAGATAAATATCTTAAGACCAAATATGCTGGAAGAATACATTTGTTGGTCCTAGAACCTTGAGACTAGAGTCTCTGGAGGGCATGCAGATCAGTTTTTCATAATGTAATCTGCAAAGACTTATTCTCATCCTGCCTTGGTGAGTAGCATCTCAGGTTTGCAAGCTTACGCTGAAGCCATCTGAAGTGCAGCTGTTCATCTCCTGTCCAGAATGAAAGAAGAGCGGGAAAAGCAGACATGTATAAAATGAGTTAGGACAAAGGACTAATGGACCACTTGAACTGTAACTTCAGCACCATATAGTTCTGAGACCAAAAATAACACCACTGACCTTTTTTTTTTACCACTGACCTTTCTAAAAGATGTCACAATAGATTATTTTTGATTGGGAGAAATGTAGAACAAAACCATAAAAAAGGACATTTTTTTTTAAGTAATTTTTTTTTTTAATTGTGTGTGTGTGTGTGTACCGTCAAATCAGATCTGACTGGTACAGGAGGAGATTGTTCCTCCTTCTCCAGCAGAGCATCTGGTAAAAAAGGCCATTTTTACTGGTCTAACAGAGGTTGGTGGACCTCTCGAGACGTTGGGTATTAATCACTCTCTGAACATGGAACAAAAGTTGATTCTCGTGGCTTAACCTTTAGTCAAACAGTAGGCAAGTCTGAGGTGACTTGTGACTCCTGGGAGGTGCAGACTACATAGAATAACCAACCGTCTAAGGTCACAAATGAGGCTCAGAAGACAATAGAGGATATGATAGAATGCTAAATGGAAATTAAAAGAAGAAATGGGAAGAATGTAATCACATTGTGGCTGTTAAGTATAGAAAAAAAAATATTTGAATGGGAAACATCGACTTTGTTGACTTTCACTCAAATCACAATTAAAATATGTATGTACATGTATATAGATAATGTGTTCAGCTGGCTTTGCACTGGCTTTGAAATTTGCTAAATGTGTGTGAATGTTGACATTTTTAAAAACGTTCTGTGAAGAACTAAAAAATTCTTTTATGGTGAGACTGACCAATCGACCAATCATGTTATTTTTGTTCTTGAAAAGAGTTTTTTTGTTTTTTGTGGTGTTGTTTTTTGTTTTTTGTTTTTTGTGTTTTTTTTTTTGAGAGAGAGAGAGAAGTTCATGGAAAATCCAGTTGGTTATTTTACAATTTTGATAATGCTGAGAAAAATGAGTGTAGTGACTTGACTTTTTATTAAAAAAAAAAATTCAAAATAGTTAACCTCTTTTTGAAAAGTTCATACCTAGCTTTGCCTTTCTTTATATCTGTTTCCTCAGTTACCTAATATTTGAAGTAATTTTGTTATTTTTATCTTTACTATTTTCCCAGTATGCTTAGATGTATAAAATATGACTTATGGGTAGTGAACTGAGTTTTATAGAAATTTGTTAAGACCTTTTTTTAAAAAAAAAAAGCTGTTAATTCCCTTTTTGGCTGAGGCTTCTTTTTATCCAAGTTAGTTCTTTTTTTTTTTTTTTTTCCTTTTTTTTTTCTTTTAGAGGCTATGTTTCTTGTTGTTTACCATCGAGTTGATTGCAACTCTTAGCACTCCTATGTGACAGAGTACAAGGTGATGACAAACCGTCTACAACTCATAGTGAACCTTTGAACGGAAGATCTCAGCCTTTCCCTATCCTGTGCCGTCCTCACCATCTTTGATATAGTCAAGTCCATTGTTATTGTCACTGTGTTAGTTCATCTTGTTGAGGGTCTTCTGCTCTTTCACTGACTTGCCACTTTTCCATAGACTGACTTCTCTTGACAAAATGCCCCAAGTATGTGAAATAAAGTTTTACTATCCTTCCTCCATAGAGCACCTCACCCTTGTGGAGCACCCTGGTTGTACGCCTTCCAAGACAGATTTGTTTATTCTTCTGACAGAGTAGAATTGCACAGATGGTTTTCTTGGCTGTAATCTTTAAAACACAGATCACCAGATATTTTCCCTGTGACGCTTCAGCTTAGATCAAACTGACAGTCTTTTAGTTAGCACCTGAGCACTTAACTCTTTGGACATCAGATCTCCTAACATTCTTAGCTAAAGAAACATTCTGTTTCTTTCTAGACCCGAGAAGATAGGAAGGTTGAAGCCATCGTTCATGCTTTTGAAAACTTAGAGAAAAGAAAGAAGCGACGGGATCAGTCCGTGGAGCAAAGCAACTCTGACATAGAGAATATTGCTACCACCTCTGAGTCTCCTGTTGTAGATGAGACTAAAACGGAAGCTGTTGAATCTGAAGTCAGCAACCCTGCTTCAAGTGTTCCTGTCCCAAACATCCCACAGAGTGTTGGTGTGAACACCCGGAGATCTTCCCAAGCAGGGGTAAGAAATGAAGATTTTGCATGTAGGCACCCTTACCTTTGCTAGTGTCTGTTGTTGTTGTTGTGTATTGTCATGTAGACACGTAACAAGACTCTTCATCAGTAAAATGCATGGGAGAAAATTGCCCATCTTTCTCCCATGGAACACTGGGTGGGTTTGAACCATGTGCCTTTAGTTTGGCAGCACAACTCTTTACCACTAAGCCACCAGTGCTTCCTAGTGTAATTCTTTAGGTATGATTAAAGTGGATATTTTTCCACTTTGTCTCATATCACACTAAGTAAAGATGTATATGTATTTAGAGATTTTTTCCCAGTAGTTGAACTGGTGGGATTCAGGGTGCTACCTCGACTAGATACCATCAAATTAGAACCTAACTTGGTGGTCTGTTCATAGAGATCATTTGCTTTCTCTCATGGACTTCCTGGGGATAGCACAGCTACATGCTCGTCTTTCATAGGATTATTAGGATTATCTGGATACACTCACCTTTCTTTCTCTTACCCTCTCTGTTAATCCAAGCCTGAAGCTAATATCTTAAATACCTGGAAACAGCAAACAAACTCATTTCTGTGTTCTCTTCCCTGCTAAGTACTCTAGAAACTAGATGGCTGCCTCCAAGCTAACTTTGGCCTATTTTATGGATGCCTATTAGAAACAGAAATAACCAGAGATCAATTATCTATCTAGAAAAATTCCCAATATGTGAAATAAAATTTAAAAAAAAAAAAAGAAACAGAAATAACCAACCCTGTTTTCTACAGTTTTAGCTAACTTACTGTCTGAATTTCTATACTTAAAGAAATATATTTTCATTTACTGTTTCTAGATCCCTACCTTTTTCTCCTGTAGACACTTGGGCTGCTTGTAGTATATTAGGAAATGGCTAGAACATTTGCTGATAAGAAATTTTTGGTAAGATCTTGACCCTTTTGTTTTTCCAGGATGTCGTCGTTGAAAAACCAGTTCCTAAACCACCTCCAGCAAAGCCTTCTCGGCCCCGACCGAAGAGCCGAATTTCTCGGTACAGGACAAGTTCAGCCCAAAGACTAAAGCGTCAGAAACAGGCCATTGCACAGCAAGCAGAGTTGTCGCAAACTGCCCTTGACGAAGGTGGAAATAACAGCTTGGTAACGCCTACTGAAGCTGGAAATGTAGACAGTTTAGGAGAAAGCAGGCAATTAACAGGGTCTGACCCAGCAATAGTACCAATTACTGGAGTCCATGTGAACCGCGCTACATCTAAGTACCCGAAAACCAAAAAGGTAACATATCTTTATGAGGCAGTTCTAGTGATGAATGTATCTTATGTAAGTGTGAGAGTCTATAATCTCTACAAGTTTAGGTTAGGGCGGGGCAGCTGTGTATTATGAAATTAAAAATTCTACGTAAATTCTCTCATGAAGAGGACTGTGGCCATCCTACCTTTCTCTTGTTCTCTTCGTTTTACACAAAGCCTAAGTATTCCCTAAAGCAGAAATTCTTTTCCAAGTGGGCATGGAGAGGGTGAAGATAATATATATCCTTGTGTTCTGAATGCATAGTTGATAAATCGCTGTAGCTGCCATATTTCTGCCTTAGTTTCTAGATGAAATTTTTCTTGTGAGCTGCATTATTGCACAGTTTTTAGATCTACAGTGTCAACTAATAATACCACTTTCTTTCTCTTTCACTGTAGTATCTAGTTACAGAATGGTTGAATGACAAAGCAGAGAAGCAAGAGTGCCCTGTTGAGTGTCCATTACGTATCACCACGGACCCAACTGTACTAGCAACGACTCTGAATATGTTACCTGGTCTTATCCATTCCCCATTAATTTGCACCACTCCCAAACACTACATTCGCTTTGGTTCACCCTTTACCCCTGAGAGGCGCCGAAGGCCCCTTCTCCCTGATGGCACATTCAGCTCCTGTAAGAAGGTATGTCTGTGTTTATGGTTTTTTTCATGCAGGATGCCTGTAGTTCTGCATCTATCCCACTCTCTCTAGGTATCCATTGTCTGTTTATGTGAGTGTATAATGAGTTAGTTTAACAATGAATACTGCTACATCAAGTGTCAGTGGGACTAAGGTGGACTGCATACTGTTTTCTTGGTACTCCATTACTCATTCGAATTTATGAATGTGCCTAACAGTTGATGGCTCAGTAGGGAGGAATGTTTCTGTGTGTTTTCTTGTGGTATGGGTTAAAATGTCCTTTCGTGATTGTTGTATGCGATTGGGCCCTAGGTACTCTACAGTACTGTTGCAAACATTTAAAATTATTGAGTCATATTTTGAATTCATTTAATCAGTATAATGATTTGACAGCCGTAAAAGAAAAATTCTAATTGTAATTGATCAAATAATAACAAGTTGGATTGTTTATTCCCTAGTAGATATGGAACCTACAATAAAAGACTCTTTGCCTCTCTCTCTTCTCTCTAGTTTTTTGATCTAGTGGCAGTAGTGTTTGGTGGTTGTTTTATTATGGAATACCCTCTCTTAATTCGCTGAAGCTGTACATATTTTCCAATGGAGTCTCTCAGGAATAGATCACTCCCTCAGCCCTATAATGTCGTTTCCTTGTTTCTAGAAGTAAGGACAACCTTTCATTTGGTCTTCCTTTGAGATAGAGTCTGTTCCCTGGAACACCCTTTTCTCTTATCCTCAGATCTGGATTCAGGCTGCCTTCCTCAGTGTCTGCCTTTGCCCTCCTCCACTGGCATCACGTACATGAGGATGCTGCATGTAGATTATTTGATGTGATGAAGTCTCCAACTCCAGGCAGGTCTTCCCTGACTCCTCCAAACTTAA
The DNA here is from genome assembly GCF_000299155.1 of Elephantulus edwardii. Taxonomy (NCBI): domain Eukaryota; kingdom Metazoa; phylum Chordata; class Mammalia; order Macroscelidea; family Macroscelididae; genus Elephantulus; species Elephantulus edwardii. Next base: position 1,533,996 of record NW_006399823.1, read on the forward strand.
AACTTTTCTCTTTACCCAAGAACAGAACTTAATTCTGGGGGTAGGGGGTGGTGGAAGATGAGCTAGGTGGTGTGGGATATGTATGGAGGGAGGAGGGCCACAGGGTTCTGTGCAAAAGGGAAAAAACACTATTGCTAAATGAGCATCACACACTGTTGAGATCTTTTCCTAATTGTTTAAGTATCTGAGTCACTTACTGGTTTATTATTTGGGGGACGTTCCCAAGTAGGGGGGGTGGGAAACTCTTTAAAGAGAAATTTGACCATGTGATCCTTACCATCAGGGTTCATGATAAAGTAATTTGATTAGTAATGGAAATACAAACAATGGCAAATTTCTTTTTTAAAAGACACTAATAATACTACAAAAGTTCAAAAGCTGTTTGATTAGGGCATACTTCTTATACCAGGCTAGTGAAACTTAATTTATTTTTTTTTTTTTATGATTATCTGGGCAGGAGCAAAGTATCTGCCTTGTAATAAAAATTACGATTAACCTTTAGTAATACCTATGTTAACTCTGGTGGTGATTTGAATCATTCTATGTGTAGCATTGTTCTCATGAAGAGTAACAGCTCAAAATCTTACCTATATTGTGAGAGTTGTGTTGACTGGTTGAGAATATTGATCTTTATTCTAAAGGAGGAGCAAATTGAGAGATGGCTTAACTAATATATGTGAAAGAAACTTTTCTTTTTTGTCTTTGCCTAGACAGGTAGATTTGTGATAATGGTGTGGCCTAGCATCTTGAAATGCTTTCTTAATTTTTATGCTATAGTACAAATTTTCTGTTCCATCTTTTCCAACTGTTTACTACCTGTATGTTTTTTAAAAACAAACAAAACAAAAAACACCAGTATTTATGAGCATAACTTCAGATGGATAGGGTAGAAAATCCATTTCTTAGAGCTCTTTTTACCTGACTATGGTTTAGGACTTTTGTCTGTAGGTCATCTTCACATCTGTTTTATTCAGTAAACATATCTGATCATCCTTGTTTGAAGCACTTTTATCTGTATGTATCATAATAATTCTTAATGAAGTTTCTGATTATGTACACTGAAATGTCATTGAAAGATTGCTTTCTGTAAACTGAGGATTTGTTTTTAAATTTATGTTTAAACCTGAATTGTTTAAGTTGCTGCTTTAATATGTGCTATGAACATATCAAATTATAAAACAAAAATGTCACTTTTTACGGGGCAAAATCACTTGAAATTAGGATTTATAACTCGGCACTGTTCTGCATAGAAATGGGAAAAGAGTTTAGATTGAAAAGAATTTATCTCATGCAGTATCTGAGAATGTTTAATTAAACAAAATTGTGAATTCTAAAAATCTCAGTAAAGAATGTTAAGTGAAATAGATAGGTGGAGAAAAACCATCATCCTGGAATTAGTTAAAACTGTGTTTCTACTAATTATCTGATTATAAAATGTAAAGGCTTCATAAATTAAAAACTGTATAAGGCAATTTATAGTTACAACTGTATATCTGCATTTTGTGGTAACAAATGAGCATTTTATTGAGTATTTGGCACAAGATTTGATGAATAGCTCATGGAGTTTCTAAATTAAATTGAATCATAGTTCCTAAAAACATATTGTTTATTTTGCTGAGTTTTCTTTTGGTTCTAACTCTAGAAAAGTGTGGGATATTTTCTCTACTAGGTTTCTTAGTAAGGCAATCAGGAAACGCTGCTTTTGCTTTGCTTTTTTTTTCATTTAGTGTATACTAAAGGATTATTTGTGTTTATCACGGTTCATGTCTTTGAAATTTAGTTAATAAATCCTCACTGAATATCTGTTATGTGACCTTTGGCCTTTTCCCCCCATTTATCCTTCATGACAACTCTGTCACATTGAGGTTGTCAGTCTTGATTTTTCACATCAAAGAGTTAAAGCTCAACAAAGTTAGATAACTTGCCCCAAAGTGAGACAACTTCTGAGTGACACAGGTTTCAGTCCAGGGCTTTTGGGACTGAAAGCTTATTTCTTTATTCTTCCCTGCTAATAATGAAACTTTTCCAACAGTATTTCTCTCATGCTCTGACCCTTCTGAAAACTTGTTTGCACTTCAGTACAGTTTCTGAGGAAGAAGAATTGTTTTCATAAATTTTTAACAACTATAGGGAAAGAATCAAAATAGAGACATAATTCTCTAGAATTAGGATAGGGATAAATAGGAAAGGCTTGAGGCAGGGAGGTCTGACATTAATTTGTTATTCATAGGAGTGATTGGAATTTGCTCAATATAAAGAAATGTTCGTGTTTTGTTTTTATGAGCCTTGAAATACTGTGGAAACAGAACTAGGGTGAATGAATTTAACTTGGGTTTCCTTTGTTTGGCCCTAACATCTAACCAACCCTGGAAGTATCACATTACTTTAGAAGGTTTCTCTTCTGGTTTTATGTTCTTTATTGTAGTTGTGAGAGCCAGAATAGAGATATTATCTGTGCATTGGCAATAAGAGAAACTAACTTCTCTTGGAGCAAAGCATGGTGATCCCAAAAGAGTTCTGCCATCTACACTGAAAAGAAAACTTTATATTAAAGATGCCTGTTACAAGGGTTTTTTATTCACTTGTCTCCTTGGACCTGATTTTTCTCAGTTGAGTGCTTTGGACAAAATGATCTATGAAGGTCCCTTCCAAATTGTAACAATCTGTGATTTTGGTGGTTCATCTTCACATCAGTATTTAAGTTTCTTGGTCTTGTTTTGGCTTTTCAGAGAATTGATTATGCCTTAAAACATTGATGTGATTGAAATCACTCTTGAAATCTTTTTATATATGTTCATTCATTTTTTTTAACATCTCAGGTTTACAATTGTACTTTGATTTGACAGTCACATTGACGTTTATGGGATAGTAAACATTTTCTTGGATATCATTTCCCCCCCTTTTTCTGAATTTTATTGAGTTGGTTTTATTTCACAATTTCTATGTATACATTTCAGTCATACAACCAGTCGCACTCTCCTTTTCTGAATTGTTCCTTTTAATGGATTATTTACATTTCTAAAGAATAGTCTAACAGAATTGATCACTTTGATGAAGATAATTTTTGCTTCCCTGCCATGTTTGTTCTCTAAAGGTATAATAATTCACCTTTGCTCTTCTGCTCTGGGAGAGATCTGACCCAGAAATTGCTCTTTTTAAAAAACTGATCTGTCTGTTGTCGGGACAGGAAAACCATAGAGTGGTAAGAACCTACAACTGGATCTTCAGAGAAAGCAGTACAGATACAGAAATGTTCTCCCTCCCTCGGGATGCTTAGCTTAAGTATCCTCATAGCCTTGGTAGTCTTCCTTTCTGGCCTAAATTTATGTCTCCTCAGTTTAGATCAATTTTTCATCAATACTCACATTCATGAACTCTTTATTTGCTTTTCCTCCTTACTAATTTCTGTAAAAGGTCCGTCTTATGATTTACATTTTCATGCATACTTTAATGAGGGTAAAAATTCCATGACATTTTCCATTTGCAAGTATACTATTTAGAGTTTGATCTTACAGTGAAGACTTATTCTCGTTGCTTTCTGTGAATTTTTACTATTATCTCTTCAGATATCAGGCAAAAGATAACTCTTAACGAGGTCTTTATTTTCCTTATAGGCATTTGTTTGGTGTACTAGCTGCATCAAACTATATGATCAACTTTTCCCTTAAGTAAATGTTAAAGAGTTCTTATTACCCATCTTAAGATGTATGAAATATTGAACAGTAATCCACTTTTTACTGGGTTGTATTGTTTTTGTTTTGGGGTTGCTTTTTTTTGTTTTTTGTTTGGGTTTTTTGTGTGTGTTTTTTGTTTTGTTTTGTTTTTTATTTTTTGTTTTTTTCTCTCATTTGTAATCTAAATTTTGAGGCAGTGTTTTTCATTTGCTAAAGTACAAGGCATAAAATACTGTGCAACTGAATGAGTGTTGGATTGCATTTCTCTTGAATTAATGTGTTAATACATTTAAAATGTAGTTTTAAATGATTATTGACAATTCCGCCATTGTTTTCCTGTTATAGCGCTGGATAAAACAAGCATTGGAAGAAGGGATGACGCAATCATCCGTACACCAAGAAACTAGGACTCAGCATCTATACCAAAGTGATGAAAACAGTAACTCTTCTAGCATCTGCAAAGACAATACAGGTAACGGCTTTCCAAGACCTTTCTAGACACATGAACAGTAATTATTTCAGGGCCACAGAATTGTTCTCTAAATAGTTACTTTACATCTGTCTTTACAGAGGAAGAGATCTCAAGTCAGGGATCAGTTTTCCCAGGACGACAAAGAAGGAACTAGACAGTGTACAGATAACAGCAGAAATGGTTATGAAAAGGTTAGATATATTTAAAGTAGTAAGTTTAGGAAATCTGTATCCATATTTTTAAGAGGGGAAAGGCAACAAAATGGTGGTATAAACACTTAATACTGATAGAAGTATCATCATTCGTTAGGTGGATTGAATTGGGTCAGGGCTTGGTTTAAAAAGTAGGGAATGAGTTAAGAAAACAATATATCAGATGGGTGTTTTCAGAGGAGCTTGCACAATTAGTATGAAATTTTTTAGAAGACTCAACTTTAGATCCAGTATAATGACCTGATGAGTTGTTTTGTTCTTGGATTTGGTTCTTATTTGGGTTTATTTTGTTGGTTTTGATGTATTGGGTTGGGGGAACAAAGTAGATGGCCTTGAAAAGTCCATCTTAACAGTTGATCTAATGATCATTTTTTCAGGCATTTTCATTGCAAGTACCAGTGCATTAACTTGTGATATTAACTAATTTCATAACAGTCTTTTTACTGGTTTTTTCCTGCCAATGGCAGCTTAATTGAAAATTTGCCTATAGTTCACAACACTATTAATATTTACGTAAGTTTATTTCTGAATCCATTTTCTGCCTATTGTACAACCAAAACAAATTTGAAACTAAGGGTTGTGTAAGACTACTGCTAACCTAGTTCAGATGCTCATAAATCGCACCTCATTGTCCTGTTCATTGGCTTCTGAATAAATAATATGACTTGACCCCTGATTTTTATTTAATCAAAGAAACAGTTACTAGTAATATATCTGGATTTTTTTTCTAATGTCAGCTACTGAAAGTTTTTTAAATTACTGACTTAGTTTATTCATCCATTTCTAGATTGAATTATATTTCATAAACTAGTGCATGTAAATTTTAGGCAACTTCTTTGAGCTTCTGCTCTAGTTTCTACAACTGGAAAACATTCCGAAGGACCCGTACCTAGTACTTTTGGAATAAAATAAACAGTAGGTAAATATTTAATAAAATTACTAAGCATTATTCATTTGATTTAAATGAACACCTTGTTATATTGCTACAACTTAGTATAAATACTAAAGAATTACTTTCATTTTTATTTATTACATTAGTTTTTATTTTGAAGTTTCCTTTTTATTACATTAGTTTTTGTTTTAGACAGAGGTTTGGATATTTTTTGTTACTTAGGAACACAGAAAACAAAAAGCCAAAAGCCACTTCTCTTGTGTCAATTATAATTCACAACAACCCTCTCATTGGGTTTCTAAATCTGTAAATCTTAATAGGAGACTGTCCATGTTTCAGCATTGGTGCATCTGTTGGATGCGAACTGCCAGCCTTTTGATAAGCAGTCCAAAATGTCATGTACTACACCAGCAAGGCTCCTTTAAGAAGACCAAGGAGACATTAAGAAGAGAGATGAGAGATATCAGTCAGGCTTACCGTTTCCTCCCAGTCCCCCAAAAAATTTAAGACACACAGAGCTAAGTATGTGTTGTAGAAAGGAGGAGGAAGAAGAAGAAAAGCAGGCTCAAATGTGAAGTTTATTATATAACTCCTTTGGATCTTAGTGAAAAAAAGTAGTAGTAGTATCTATTATAAGGGAATTTTGGTGGTCTAATGGTAAAGAGTTGAGCTGTCAACCAACGCCCACATCTCAAATCCAGCAGCAGTTCCTTTGAATAAAGATGAGCATTATTTTCCCTTGTGATTTACAGCCTCCGGAAACTTGCTGGAGTGTCAGCTGTCATTTGCATCCTATTCAACGTACATAACAATATCTGCTTTGAGGCTTTGTTGTTGTTAAGGGCGAGTAAGTTGATTGTAACTCATAGCAACAGATGTCACACAGTAGAAATGCTCTGTAAGATTTTGTTTACTGTCAGAGGAGCTCTGATGGTTTAATGATAACCTAAAGGCTGTGCATCTCCTATAGTTCTAATCCACCAGCCAGCCACTCTAGAGAAAGGTGGGATCTTCTCTTATTAGAGTTCACAGCTTCAGGAACTCGATCAAGGGTCACTGAGTTAGAACCAAATCAACAGCAGTGAATGATTCTTTCTCAGTTGACTGGTTCTTCTCCCACAGAGCCAGTGGGTAAGTTCAAACCCCCAACCTTTCAGTTAAGCCTAGTAGATAACTGCTCGTGTTCATCAAGTACTTGGAGAGACCTGGTAGTGCTGACCTAAAGCATTCATCTGTTAACCAAAAGTTCAGCGGTTTGTATCTACCATCTCCTCTGCAGGAAAACAGTGATGAAATCTACTTCTTTAACGAGTTCTTAGCCTTTGCTTATCAGAATATTCTAAAATTGAGCATAAACTTACTCTGTAACAATTTACTCCTTGTGCATACCCAAGAGAATGGCTGCACTTTTGTGCCAAGAATAAAATACAGAAAAATGACTTCTAGTAACCCTATAATAAAAAATTAGAAAAAGGATTCTCTAGTGGTAAAATTAATACATTTTTGTACATTCTTGTGGTAGAATATTATCCTGCAATAAAAATTGATACATTGGCTGCAGTGGACTCTTACAGTGTATAAAATGTTTTAAGTGCTTGACTACATGAATATTCTTTTGTGGTGGTAGTGGTGTGCTTGCTGTATAGTCAGAACTGACTCCTAGCTTACCTTCCTATAGATTTTCAGAGGCATTGTATTGCACAAGAGGAGATTATCCATTACCGTCCCATAGCTTCAAATTATGTGTCCTTGTGATTGCAGCACAGCTTCTTATCCACTCACTAGGCCAACAGAGCTCCCTAGTCTTTTAATAGTGTAGAAAATTAGTCCATATTGTTAAAACACAGAGTAGAGATCACTTTTGGAAGAAAGAGGGGACACTTGCTTCAAGGGGAAATTACATACATTACTGGGATAATGTTGAGTTGAATATGTCTTTACTTTGCATTTTCCTTTTAATGTGCTATTTTTACTTAAACTGTTAACTAAAACATTTTTAAAACCCATTTCAATGGTCACATCAGAAAAACCTTGCCCAGGACACTGAAGCAGAATAATTACTTCTTCAACTGTACCTTGAACTCATTTCTGTTGTTACACACACAAAAAATGATAAATATATAGCCTCAGAAACCCTATTGACAGTCCTGTTCTGTGTTCTGGGATTTCTGTGAATCATAATCAAACAGAACGTTAAATACAAACTGTAGATTGATTGTCTCATGTATTCAGCATGTTGTTGTTAAGTGCTGCTGAGCTGTGTGACTCATAGTAACCCAATGTACAATAGCTCTAAAGTCTGCATTGTCCTGAGTCACTCTCACTGATTCTAGCACACCTACCACACTGCCCCAGCTAACTGTATAAATCCATCTCATCCATGGTCTTCCTCTCTGTACTTCCCTCCTACCCTTCCAAGAGTGATACCCTTCTCCAAGGACCGGTCCCTCCTGGAATCCTAGCCTCAAGAGAAACTTGGTTTCACACTCTCCAAGACAGACTTCTCTCTTTTTCTTGGCAGTCCATGGTATGTTCAAGACTATACTCCAGCACCACAAGTCAAAGGCATCGATTCTTCTTCTGTCATCCTTAGTTATTGTCCAGCTCTCTGATGCATGACAAGTAATTGCAAAGACCATGGCCTGGATCACTTCTCAGCACTCTGAATAGATCCCTTACAGGAGGGTTTCCCAGTGTAATTGGTCTTCGTAACAAAATACTCTTGTCAAGTGCTCCTGTAACATTTTATTTCCAAGCTTAATAAAACTAAGAAAATACCTAGAAATATTACTGGGTAGACATGCAACTCAAACCTTTTCTGAGACATATTTTTAAATACTAAGAATTGAAGAGTGATTCAGATTCTATAATTGTGAAAGAATAACACTTTTTTTAAAAAAGAGGTGTTTGTAATCTCAGGCTTCATACACTTTTCATGAAAAGAACTTGCATATTTTCAGGATTTTATTCAAAGATACACAGTTTATGTAAAACAGTAAGCATGAAGATAAAGTGAAAAAGATTAATTACGTTCAATTCATGGCTCAGTTTTTATACAGGCAATGGAGAGATCTGTAAAGTGACCATAACACCATAATGGACTCATTTCTTAAGAGTAACCAACAATGTAAGGCCACAAGTACAGCATTTACCCATGCATTTACCCTCTCTCTTCTGGAGATAGGAAGAAAGGATAGGGTAGATAGATTATGACAAGAATTACAGAGAGGAAGTAGAGTCCAGTTACAGTTATGGGTATTGTAAAACAAAATTTATATGAATGGTTTGGTGGTGGTGTTTTTTGTTTTGTGGTTTTGGGTTTTTTTTTATAATTGTCACTCAAATAGCAATTAAGCAATAAAACACATTAATGATGGTAAAGTACTTATCTGTTGTTGTCATCTGCCATAGAGTTAAGAATTGACTCATAACTGACTCTCCAGCAGGTTTTCAGAGGCTGTAAATTGTAGAGGAGGAGACTGCCTTCTTTCTCCCAAGAAGCCACTGATGCTTTCTAAACTCCGGAGATGCAAAGCCTTTCCTTTAGCACCCTGTGTACTATGCCTAAAACAGATGTTGATGTTGTTGTTGTTGGCCATCAAGTCAACTACAACTGATAGCAACCCTCTGAACAACAAATCTGAACCTTGCCCTGTCCTTCACCCTCTTCACAATCTCTTGTCATTAGTCTCTGTGTCCGATGTCCTCTTTACCTGTGACACAAAAGTTTTGCCATACTTGCCTTTAAGGAACACTCTGGTTATACTTCCTCCAAGACTGACTTGTTTATTGTTTTTGCTTCTCCAACATGCTTATTCACGTTGATTTCTTCGTCATCGTCCTATTGTCCAACTTTCATGAAAGTAATTGAAAACACTTGGCACACCATAGTCTTTAAAGCTACAGCCTTGCTCTTTAACACTTTGGCAAAATCCTTGCCAGGAAATTTTCCCAGTGTCTTTTCATTTCTTGATTTCTTTTCCATGAATGTTGATTTGTAGGTCCAAGTAAAATTAAGTCATTGGCAACTTCAGTCTCTTCTCCCAGCTATCATGGCATTGCTTATTGGTCCAGTGGGGAGGATTGTTTGTTTCTTAATGTTGATAAATAATCTATATTGAAGTCTATAATCTTTGATCTTCTAAAGCAAGTATTTTGAGTTCTCTTAACACGTTGCCACACACTTTTAAACTGCCTGTGCTTAGAAACACATTTTTTTCCACTATAGCTGTCATTTTGCGGCAACGTGTTAACTTTCTGCAAGCAGGGCTGTGTCATCTACATAATGGAGGTTATTGATGAGTCTTCCTTCAAATCTAATAATAATAATAATTATACAGCTTCTTTGATGAGTTGCTCATCCTACATATTGAGTAAATATGGAGTAAGAATGCAACCATAATGGACACCTTTCCTGATTTTTAAACCATGCTGTGTTGTTCTCTTTTCTGTTTGGATAATAGCTTCTTGGTCTATACATAGGTTTTTGCCCTAGCACAATTTTAAGTGTTCTGGAGTTCCCATTCTTCTCAGTGTTAGCCATAATTTGTTATGAGCCACGCAGTCAAATGCCTTTGAAAACTGAAAGAACTGAGAGACAAATTGAAGCATTGCTTTGTAATACTGAAAGTTTCTGTGGGCATAATATTGGATGATGGAAAGCGTCAAAAAAGATGGAATACACAGAATTACTGGACCAAAAAGAAATGGTCAACATTAAAATACTTATGGAAGTAACATATGGTCATGAACCAGTGGTCAGGCTGCACTGAATGCATTGCCTAAAATCCCCATGAATTGATGGAATAGCAGTTTATTTGTTGCAACAAACAGGTACAGCCGTGAATGTGCTCAATAGGCTGTGCATAAAGTTTGGAAGGCTGACTGTAAAAGCTCCCAAAAAAAGACGATCCAACAGAATGTGGAAATTATCAAACACTAATCACTTGGAAGGAAAATCCTAGCAACATTCTTAATCTTGCTGGACTAATTTTTGACCAGAATTTATGCAGAAGTAGTACCAGGAATATCATTGCTTTTATTAAATGGATCTTGGGTAAAAACAGAGAACACCAGAAAGATGTTTATAATAAATTGTTGCTAACATTGAAAACAATGGGAATCCCACAACACTTAAAAATAGATACTTTTGGTGTTAGATGCTGTCAAATTGAGTACGATCTATACCAATCTGAACCCTGTCCTGTCCTGTGCTATGTAGTCACTGTGTCAGCCCACCTGACTGAGGATCTTCCTCTCCTTTGTTGTCCCTCCACCTTCCCATGCATGATGTTCATCCAAGGAATAGACTCCTAGGAACAATGTGAGATGAGGCACAGTCAAATCATTTATGAATCAAAATGAATAAACATTCCTGTAAGTTGTAATACTAATGACAATGCATTCTGTTTTTAAGGACAAATCAGAATTAAAGATTTGCCATAATACTTTCCTGGAGTAATTGAAGAGTCTTATATACTACAATTTAGGAATATTTTTCATGTACATTAGAAATATTTATATACTGTTCCCTAGTTCTTATTTTCAGTATCTGTCTTTAGAAGTATGTGTGGACATAGATGTTATTCATGTGTGTGTATGCATGCATGCACGTACATGTGTTATTTTATATACAGGGTAAACAATAGGGTAAATTTGTCATTTAAATACCAATTTTTAGTTTTATTTTAGCACTCTTGAGTTAATACTGTATTCTGACCAAATAAGAACTCTAAGGAAAATAAGATCAGTATCTAAAAATTTGTTACTATTATTCAACAAAATTGAGGAAATGCCCTGAGTTTGGTAACGTTCAAAAATACCTTCCAATAAAGTAACATATTTTCTTAATGATTTTTTCCTTCTATCTGAAAAAAATTGTAAAATAGCAGTTTTTAAAAAAGTTACATAAGACTTAATATGAACTACCAAAATATTTCCCTTATTACTACTGTTTATCATACTGTGAATTGTTAGCCAGAGTGATTACCAAAAAATGTGTAAGAAATAAAAAATTGTTGAAGCACTTGCTTCTATCACTGTATGAAAATTACACAGTTGTTTACCTGGAAAAGCCAAGAAAATGAAATAAAATACTGTTAGAAACCAGTATAAATAAAAAAAATTAAAAAAAGAAACCAGTAATAGAGTACAAAATATATGTTCATTTCTTATATTTTAACAACATAATATAAAGGGAAGAATGTGTCCTTTTTCACAGTGGTTAAAAAAGAACTGTTAAGTACCGCTAATTTGAAATGTGATCAAACTTGGACAGTGGATATAAATGAAGGTTTAAATAATTAGAAGATCATGTTACATTCCTGGGTGATAATTCTGCTCTGACTACTTGAGAAGTTTATGCAATCTCAGTCAGCTTCCTAACGTGGAAAGTGTAGTTTCAGTTTTCTTGTTCTAGTATAGTAGCATGAGGATGCATTGACAGATGAATCTATACTTAGAAATGACAGACTAAAATATTTTGAAAAGTAAGTAAAAAACTTCTTCTTTGGCTCTGGTTGTTGGTGCATATATCTGAATGATAGTTGTATTCACTGGACTTCCTTGTAAGTGTATGGATATAATCCTGTCACTCATGATGTTGTACTTCAAGATGGATCTAGAAATTACTTTTTTTACTATGAAGGCAACCCCATTTTTCCTTGTCTTTTCATCTCCAGAGTAATATATCATATGGTCATCTGACTCAAAATGCCCCGTGCCAGTCCATCTCATCTCTCCAGTGCCTAATATGTCAATATTTATGCCTTCCATTTCTTTCTTAACAATTTCTAATTTTCCTACATTCATGGTTCTCACATTCCATGTTCCAATCACTAGGCTCTACTTACAACTGTTCCTCCTCCTTTGTATTTCCATACTTGATAGTTCTACCTAGGTTGCCCTTTCTGTTAGTCTGCGTGTGTTCTGTTGTGCATAGGGTTTTCAGAGGCCTGCTATTTCAGAAGTGGGTGGCCAATCCTTCTTCCTAGTCTGTCTTAATCTGAATGTTCAGATTTAGAGGAGTATCTGACAAACAAGCAATTTGTGGAGCAGTGAAAGATAAATCCCTTATTGTGGAGTTAAGCATTAGTTACAGTGTTGACCCCACCCCTAGCCCAGTGCCTTGACCCACTTACTTCCCAGCTCCACCCTCCACCAGGATACCCTTCACATCTGCCAAGTCCCTTCAGAAAACATCTTCCATTGTCCAACCCATGATCTGACAGCTTGTATCTTAAGCTTTCTTGGCTTCTGTGATTCCAAACATGTCAACTGCTGACATTTTTTTCTTTTGACCAGTGTCTCTTAAGTTTAGTTGTACTGTCTCCAAAGGAAGGTGATGTGCCCTGTAGAACTCCTGTGTAGATTATGTTTTCCTTTCTGGCCCGAGGGCCGCAGGCTGTCCCCAGGACCTCTTCCTGCCGGTTTTTCTGTGTACTTGAAAGATGCCTCTTTGCTATTACCCGAGGTGACCTTCCCCGGTGCGCAGCTTGCCGGCTTCCCTTCCGCCCAGGAGCACGTTCTCCCGCTGGTCCCTCTGTGCACCTGAAAGATGCCTCTTTGCTATTATCCAAGGTGACCTTCCCCGGTGCGCAGCTTCCCTGCTTCCTTTCCGCCCAGGAGCACCACCAGAGCCAAAGAAGAAGAAATAGATGATTTCTACCAACTTTTACAGTCGGAGATAGATCGAACATGCAATCAAGATGCATTGATAATAATG
>NW_006399823.1:1549648-1597251 GCF_000299155.1 Elephantulus edwardii
TGATTCAATGACTGGGGTAATCGGGATGGGTGTGTCAGAGGCAGTGCGGTTGGCGCAGGATAGAGCAGGGTTTAGGGCTGTTGTGCATAGGGTCGCTGTGAGTCGCAAGCGACTCGACGACACGTAACAACCACAAGTAAAAAACTGGAATTCCTCTAACCATTTTATTTTAAAAATATGTCATATTGACAACATGTTACCAAGTAAGTGGGCAGAATAACATTGAAAAATAAACCCAGAATATGTTGTTGTTAATTACCGTTGAGTCACTTGTGCCGTATAGTGGCCCTATGTACAACTCTGAACCCTGCTCTATCCTCAGCCAACCTCATTGTCTCTGACACACCTACCTCCATTACCCCAGTCAGTGAGTCAGTATGTCTCATCCAAGGTTTTTCTTTCTTACACTGTCCCTCTACCTTCCCAAGCATGATATCCCTCTTCGAGGGTTGGTCCTTCCTTGCAACATGCCCAAAGTATGTCAGATGGAGCTTCCAAGTCATTGGCTCCAAGGAGCAGCTTCCTTTCACTGTCTCTGGGATGAACCTGTTCTCCTAGCAGTCCATGGTATATACAGTATTCTTCTCCAACACCACAACTCAAAGACATGAATTCTCCTCTTTCTGTCATTTCTAGTCAGTATAAGACTAATTTTTCTCACTGCTGTGGGTTCTCTTTTAAGTGAACATTAACATAAAACATGAAGATAGAGAACTGGTCCTAAGATTGCAAAAACAATGAGGCACGTAGGACAAAGCTCAGTGGCCCCCTTTTTTTTCTGAGTTCAGTGTACTTTATTGATGGTACATGGCGAGGTGGGCTCTCTGAATCCCTCCCCTTTCTCAGGGGAGACCTATGGAAACATCAAGTATGTGAAATTCTCAGCTGTTGGGCAAGGACTCCCCGGAAGCTGAGGGTCTTTCCTAGTTCTGTTGCAGGTTATGGTAGTCCAAGGAGCTTTTATTCAAGTCAAGCACCCTGTTGCTGCAGTCAACTTCATTATAATACCAGAAAATTAGTTTTAACAAAGTTGAGGGCAATACCGCCCCAGCCTCAGAGGTTGAAGAGTGGATGTCACTGTTAAAGTTGCAGGAGACAACTTGGTCTTCAGTGTATCCTAGGAATCCCTCTAGTGACCTTCCGTTGCCTGCTTTATTAATGTCATCATATTTGGCAGTTTTCTCTAGGCAGCAGGTCAGATCCAAAACTGACATTCAGCTCGAGACCATGGGCAAGGATGACCTTACAACCTTGGCAGCGCCAAAAGATTCAGTGATGTTCTGAGCAGCTCCGCTGCCGTCATGCCACAGCTTTCCAGAGGGGGCATCCTCAGTCTTCTGGGTTGCAGAGATGGCATGGACCCTTCAATGGACCAATGGACTCCACAACAAACTCAGTACCAGCATCACCCTACTTGATGTTGGTGAGATGTCATTCCTGGAACATAGTGGTGGCTTTACCATTGATGATAATCTTCCCATTCTCAGCCTTGATAGTGCCACTAAACTTGCTATGGGTGGAATCCTGCTGAAACATATAGACCATATAGTAGAGTTCAATGTAGGGATCATTGATGGCAACAACATGCACTTTGCCAGATTTAAAAGCATCCCTGATGTCCAGTCGCCCAAAGCAGCCAAATCAGCTCACTCGGACCTTCACCATAAGAGATGTGGCTGAAGCTTTCTGAGAAGTTAGGACTGTCAATCAATGAGCCTAGTGTTAGTCCTTTTTTTTTAAAAAAAAAGTCCTTTTAAAGTCTTGATTTTTTTTTAATAAAAGGTTAATACCTGCAATATGAGCTAATGATCCTGAGCCAGCAATTCACTACAGAATAAATATAAGCCTGTGGAAATAATCCCTTGATGTAATATATGTTATTACCAAAATGCCATTCTTTTTCAAATTCATTGCTATTATAAACATACTTCATTGACCAATAATCATCTGTGATTTCCCTGCATCAATCTGTTTAATTATTTTAAGTCTGTCTTGCTCAGTATAGTAGGATTAGTACGTTATAGTAAATGTTTGGTGTAAGTATTTGGTGAATTAATGTATAAATTAATTTTTGCATCAGGGAAGTTCCTTTTTTCCACATGATCTTTCGTTTCTATAGGGAGCTCATGTGGACTAGTAGTAAGAAGCTGTGCTGGAGTCCCAAAGACATGCAGTTAAAATCTAGCAGCTGTTCTACAGAAGGCTGGGCAATCTCTTCTCTGGTGACTTACTGCGTCTGAAAACCCTCTGGAGGGTCAGTTGTGAACCAGCTGGACAACAGATATCAACAACATGATGACTTTAGACTCATGATTCTGAATATGGGCTTGAATCACTAGGTACTTAATTAAAGAGGGGAAAGGAAAATAACTCTCAATCTTCCTGCAACCTAGGTCTGATAATGAATTCTGACCTCCCATCTCAGAAGTTTTCCTTAAAAGCCCAGGATAAAATGTCACTCATTTGAGGATATAATTTAACAAGAATAAGAAATAGAAGGGCACCATATCTCTTTCTTTTTCTCTATACCTCCATCTTTAAAATGGGAATTGTAAGCAGTAATATTCCAGGTTTATATAGAGTTAAAATTAATTCACAGCAAGCACATGGCATGGTTTTAAGTGCTGTTCAGTCAGCTACAACTTAAGGCACCCTGTGAACAACAGACCTGAACTTTATCCTATGCCATTGTTAAAGTCACTGTGTCAGTCTATCTCCCTGACTGTCATCCTCTTTTGTTGTCCGTCATGGTGTCTTTTTTCCAAGGACTCTTCCCCTACTCATAACATCTCCAAAATGTTTGAGGTGAAATTTCACCACTTCCAAAAAACGTATTGCGATGGGAAAGTCTGCAGTTAGGGACCTCTCTAAAGTACTCAAGAGCAACGGTATCTCTCTGGAGACTAAGGTGTGCCTGATACAGGCCGTGGTTTTTGCAATCACTTGTTATGCATCAGAGAGTTGGACAATGACTAGGGAGGATAGAAGGAGAATTGACGCCTTTGAGCTGTGGTGCTGGAGAAGAGTACTGAATGTACCATGGACTGCCAAGAAAACAAGTAGATTCATCCTAGAGAGGATTAAACCAGGCTGCTCCTTGGAGGCAAGGATTCTGGGGCTTCACCTGGCATACTTTGGACATGTTGTAAGGAGAGACAGGTCTTTGGAGAGGGACATCATGCTGGGCGGAGTGGAGGGACGGCGCAGGAGGGGAAGACCCTCTATGAGGTGGATTGATTCAGTGACTGGGGCAATCGGGATGGATGTTTCAGAGGCAGTGAGATTGGCACAGGATAGAGCAGGGTTTAGGGCTGTTGTACATAGTGTCACTGAGTTGCAAGCGACTCAACGGCACATAACAACTCTAAAGAGCACTCTAGTTGCACTTCCTCAAGCAGATTTGTTTTTTCTTCTGTCACTGATCTACTTAATGCTCTTGTCACCATTACAATTCAAAAATTTAAATTCTTCAGTCTTCCTCATTTACTGTCCAACTTTAAGGTGTATAGCAAACTGTTGAAAATACCATGGTTTGAGTCAGGCACACTTCAACATTTAAACTGACATCCTTCTCAGTAACATTTTAAAGAAGTCTTTGACATTAGATATTTCCCAATGCATAGTACTTGGTGTGTTTATCAGTATATTACATGGTACCTGATATAAATGTATTTTAAAATAAGTTATTTAATCCATTGCACTATTCTCACAGAGGTCTTAAGACTTAAAGAAAAGGATATTTAAATGTTTAACCTCTTTCATAAATTTTATAAAACTTACTCAAAATAGATGATATAATCCTCCATATACCTAGTTTCATCATCTGTGTATAGGTGGTATTGCTTGTATATGAATAAAAGTAATTTTCTCTGAGAAACAGGTGAATAGTTTGATCTGAACAGGGACTAAAATATTTAATGTAGTACATTGTGTTTCTGTGAGCCTGTGTATATTATAGGGAGCTCTAGTAGCCTGATGGTAAGAGGCTGTGCTGTAGTCCCAAAAGTACACAGTTCAGATCCACGAGTTGCTCCATGGAAAAGGGTGACCCGTCTCCTCCCATGTGATTTACTGCCTCCAAAAACCCCCAGGTGGGTCAGCTCTCTGTCAGTTGAGACACAGCAGCAATTTTTATTGAAAAAGCATGGAAAGTAGGGTTATTATAATCAGGAAAGGAGGACCATGGTAGTGCTTGAAAATAATTCAGAGAATGTTTCTAAATGTTATTTCACACTTAAACTTACTCTGAAATTAGGTGTTTCATATCAGGAAATCATATACAACTCATAGAAGGAGCTGCTAGAAAATAGCAAAAGTATAAAAAGGAATATGAATTTAATATCTCGGTAGCTTGAAATCTCCTGTGGCAGTTAGATCATGGAAGATTTGATCTAATGTCACAGATAGGAGATTTTAAGTTTAAAGGATTACATTCTGTTTTATACTGGTCAAAATTAAATTAGTTGATTAAATTCCAAGGATCCATTGTTGAATTCTTAGGAATGATATGTTTTTCTGGGTGATAGTGTTTTAAGTATGCTCTGGTAAAGTGTTTCTGTGGTCTTTGGGTTTGATTGGTAGATAAATTACTGAGATAGAGAAAAGAGGAGCTAAGAGCCATTTTAAGTTCGTTTAATGGCTTTACTACGCAGTTCTCCATTAAGGTTTCAAACTCTCATCCAAGCTTTGTACTTCACAGACTTGTTAAGCCCTTTAAAGAAATGGAAATCTCGCTATCTGATGGAGCAGAGTGTCACGAAGTTACTGCAGCCTCTGTCACCAGTTACACCGCCACCCCCCAATTCAAGATCTAAGAGCCCCCAACTGACCACCCCTGGTTCATCTCATCCAGAAGAAGATTGTCGAAATGGATATAGCCTCATGTTCTCACCAATCGCATCTCTTACTACTGCTAGTCGCTGCAATACTCCTCTACAGTTTGAGGTGATTTGGGTTTCCTCTTGGGGAGTGCTGGATATGAAAATCATTATTTGTACCATATTTCAAGTATAGCATCATTAAAAAAAAATCCTTCCTTATCTCTACAAAAGAATTAAAAAACTGAAAATTAGTGTGACCTGTTACCTATTAGCCCCTTTCCTTGACAGCAACCGTACCTTCCTTAAAAGGAATGTAGATCCCCTACTTTTCACCCATCTAATTTAATAAATGATCCATGTAAAAAGAAAGAAAGAAAGGAATGTAGATCCCATTCACCTGTCTTGCATGCCATCCATTAATCTTCAGAGCCTAAAGTAACCCTCAGTCAGCATGCTAGATTCTGTATTTCTTGTACTCTTGGAAGGCATTAACTACCTAATGTGCTTGTATCACTTGTGAGTTAAGATGATCCTTACTGACTGAGTCTCTGTTTCTAGGCCTTTTGTCAGTGGTGCGACTTTTCCTTGTTTGGTTTTTTCATTGTCTCAGGTTTAGAAATCACTGGCGTATGGTTTATGGTAAATGAGGTCTTGTGTTAGGACTGAAAAGTAGACAAAATTAATAATAGACATTCGTCATAACCTGTTGCAACCACACTGCATTAAGTTAGAAATGTATGTTTCAGCTGCTTCAAAAAGAAATTCAGGCTCAAACTGGTATTCGAGATTGAGCTTGTATGCAAAATACGTACCTATCACATATTCCTGTGAATTTATAATTCATGGGCACAGTATCTTCTGTTTCTCCAGGGGGGAAAAGTGTTCTGACCACTAAACACATTCAGTGCTGCCCTAGCTTTCACTTCCTCCATAGGTGCTCTTTGAGAAAAGTGAATCTTCTAGGCAAATACTATGCTGACTGTTGAGCTGAATTTATATTCATTGACTCAGAAAGGAGTATTAACAAACTAAAGGCTATGTTCTAATTCTAAATCGCTTTTTTTGTTATGTACTGTTGAGTCAGAACCAACTCATGTGAGGCACCTAAAGATCGTTTACCGCAGATTCAGGCATGGATTCCGTGAAGGAACAACACCGAAACCCAAACGGGCAGCTGTTGCAGCATCCAGTTCATCTTAAGAATTCCACTGTTTAGTTATGCAATAAATGTTCTGGTATTATAATTTAAAAAAAAAAAAGAAGAACCAACTCATGGCTGACCCTCCAGTGAGTTTTCAGAGGCATTAAATCACATGAAAGGAAATATCTCCTCTTTCTCACATGGAACAGCTGATGGATTTAAACCACCTACCTTTGACAGCAGACCTTCTTACCACTAGGCACAGTACTGTGTGCGAGAAGGAATTCTGTTGCCCTAAATCATACTCTTTAGCAGATAACCATGGATAACTTACTAGCCAGTTGTTAATCATCTGATTTAGATCTTATTATGTCTCTACAGAGTTGGTTCTTCTCTTTAGTACTCTTTAGTAGGGTTTTATAGTAATGCTTAATGTGAGCAAAGTCTCTCTCGTTTCTTTACTTTACCAATGTATGTGTGATATATATAAAAATAAGAATGTAAATCACCTTCCAAAACAGTCACATGCTTTTACTCATTGCAGATGCCTTGCAACATTTTGTATCATTACAAAACACTTTGACGATATTAGGAAATCAAAGATAATTTTAGTGATAATATGACCTAAGTACACTGTTTGAATACGGAAAGGGGAAGAAAATGTTCTACAGTATTTTAAATGACTGCTCAGCTATTTCAGTACATGTTTCCACTATTTTGGACATGTAATTTAACTGAGTAAATACAGCCTTTCTCATTAACTAAAAATGGGGCTCTGGTGGCCTCATAAGAAGCTGCACTACAGTCACAGAGGCATGTGTGGCGAATACATACCAGCTGCTCCACAGAAGGAGGATGATGGGCAGTATCCTCCTGTGCATTTTATTGCCCCTGCAAATCCCTTGGTCTTGACAGCACACAACATCGTCAATAAGAAACAAGCATCCCCTTTCGGTCTCTTTATCATCGTTCTAATTGCCATGCTTTTTTCTTTCATTCTCATACAAAAGTGTAATATAGAGTCTTCATCAAGATAAAAGTTAAAAGCTATAGAGAAATTACTTTCAGACATGAGGCATAGACAAGTATCAAACAAGTGTCCCAAGCAATGACCAACTCAGTTTGGTGAAGAAATACTCTTAAGAGGAAAAAATAAAAGATAAAGTTAAGAATCTTAGGGGTAGGAAGCGTTTAGCAATGTCCCCCTTCCACCCCACTCCTCCCCCGAAAAAAAAGATGTTTGTTTGTTAGTTTAACATTGTTAGGAGCACACCATTCACAAACCCCATTGGATGATAGTGTTTGACTTGGGCATGTGGAGGAATGTGAAGATTAGAGGAATAAGGACAAGAGTTTATATGAGGAGGAATAAGTGGTAGGTTGCCATTTAGTAACAAATAGTGCCTTGCTTACTAAACTAAAATAGTAAATGTGTACTGAAGAATGTTGTTTTCTTTCTTAACTCATATATGTTGTTTGCTCTAGAATGGGAACCAACCCATAGCTGACCCTCCAGCAGGTTTTTAGAGTCCATAAGTCACATGAGAGGAGATCCTTCTGCAATGGGGTATCTGGTGGATTTGATCCACATGCCTTTGGGATTGCAGCACACAACCCCTAGGCCACCAGAGTTCTCAGGAGTTTAAACATGCTAGGATGTTTAAATTTAGCATTGCACATTATATATAGCCTGTTCACATGTAAATGCACAGTGGCAGAAGCCAGGATTCACTGTTGATCCTTGGAACTTTTACAGATCTTAATGGTTTTCTCTATTCCACTGCCATCTTTCCTTGTTCACTTGTGCGCCTCTTACCTCTCTTCATTTCTACCCTTTGAGAATTTTTTCCTATTCTCTCCTACTCTGTGTCTTCATTGGTTTTTATTTTTCCAGCTTTGTCACCGAAAAGATGTGGATTTGACAAAAGTGGGATACCTTGACTCCAACACTAACAACTGTGCTGAGAGACCTTCTCAGCATAACTCCGGTCATTCTGACCTAGCTCCTCATCCCTCCATTGGACCCACTTCTGAGTCCGGCTTCTCAAGCAGGAGTGGAGATGGACAACAATCCCTTGTAAGAAACTCGGACCAGGCATTCCGGACAGAGTTTAACTTAATGTATGCCTATTCCCCTTTGAACGCTATGCCTAGAGCAGATGGATTATATCGAGGGTCTCCCCTCGTAGGGGATAGGAAGCCTTTACATTTGGACGGGGGTTATGGTTCCCCTGCCGAAGGATTTCCTAGCAGATATGAACATGGCTTTATGAAAGACCTTTCCCGTGGATCCATGTCACCCGGTGGTGAAAGGACCTGTGAAGGACTTCCATCTATACCACAGAATCCACCTCAGAGAAAAAAGGTAATGTGTTTCCCATTAAAAACCTTTCTGAAGATGGTGCAGTACGGTTACAAACAATTGGTGTTTGAATTTAAATAGAAGGCATGGGAGAGGGTCAGGAGAAGAGTGTATCAAGAGATAGCAGAGGACAGGCCATGGAGTTCTAACTAGCAAGTTGAGATGTGACTAATAAGTAATGTCTATTTTAGAAATCACAAACCGGTGTTTATAGAGCACCTGCTATGTTTTCAGCCTTGTTCTCAACGTTAGGAAAACAGAGATGAGTAAAGCCCATATCTAGTGAAAAACACAGTGTTCTAATACAACTTAGTGAGTCAGTAAATACTCAGCAAATTTAAATGCTTGCTGTGTGACGTATACCTGCTAGGCACAGGGTATAAGAGTAAAACTCAATCAACCTCACTGCCATAAAGTCAGTTCTAACCATAACGACTCTAGAGCAGATTTCCAGTGCTATAAATCCTAATGGGAGGAGGCTCTCATTGTTCTCCCTCGCCATCTGGTGGATTTGAAGGGAAGACCAGTGGCCATGATTAGCTGTATAGTGTGCTACAGATAAGGCTCCATCAACATTTTAAAAAGAATAGTGTTGTTACCACTTTTATATCACTTACTGTATCACTTTCCTTGTTTTAGGCACTATTAAGCTCTTCATAAGCATTTAATCCTTATAGTAATTTGTGAAATAGATACTTTTACATTTGCAGGTGAGGAAATTAAATAACTTGTTTGTGGTCATACAAAGGAGCTTTTATTTGTTCTTTATTTGTGTCACAGTAAAATATTTTACCAAAACCTAATTAACTCCTTTCCAAGATTTGTGTCTAAAGACACACACAGAATTGTCTTTTCATAAATTTGTTGTTTTAATTTGGACAGAAAAATGAAAAGTCAGAGGAGAAGATATACTGTCAGATAATTTGGAATAAAATGATTATGACTATAAAAGATTATCGCATGAATAGCGTTGAGTGTTGAAACTTTTTTATTTCTGGTTTCATTTAATTCTTAATGTCTGTAAAAGTGACTAGAATCATGATTTATTAATAGCTGAAACATTTTTTTGCACATCAACTAATATGTCAGGTTCTTTGCTGCATGTTAAAGATTTAAAAAAAAATGACAAAACGGATCTGCTTCATAAACTTGGGATTTTCCTTCATAGAAGTCATAATTGAGTGGAAGAGGGAGCAAAATGTACTACTGGCAGTATAAATGTAAGGCAGTGTGCTCTAATAACAAAGAAGAAATGCACTACACTATGATGATTCAGGGGTCCTATTTTTATGGTTAGGAAAGAATTTTTTTTTCCTATATTTTATTAATTTTCATAAACATTTACAGAGATTTTGGGTTTCCATTCATTCATTGTTGCACTATTCTCTCTACCCTCCTCCCAGTTTGTTCTTGTCCAAATGCCACATTGCTTGTCAAAGCCAGTTCTGATTAATCTCCTTTGTCAGTGTGTCCTTTGCCATTCCCTATCACTCCTCCCTGAGAGAGACTTCACCCTGAGTCATAAGGAAAAGGGGATGGCGTATTCTCTTAGCTACTTCCTGCTGAAAAGGGACGCTGTGGGTTTCAGGGTGAAGATCTTCTCTCACTACTCTAAAGGGCCCCTTTGGCAGTAGGAAACACATAGACTATTATGGAGATTGATTTTGGGATTTAGATGCACTCTTATTGATTGTGCTTGGCCGTACATGTTCATATCCTTGAAGATGTATCATGGGGGTGTTGCAACCTAGAAGGCACAAATTTGACTAACAAGTTATAAGTACATGAGTCCAAAAATTATGGAAAAGTAAAAGAAAAGATTCTTTCATTGTTTTACAAACCCTCCCCCAGGTCCCCTCCACCATGTAGCCCTCGCTCTAGTCTCCTGTGATGACAGAAATACCTAGTTATATATCTCTTTTAAACAGTTTTCTCCCTCCTCTGTTTCAGTGCAGTATACATTATTGAACCCATCTTACTCAGTCTCTCCCCAACAGTGGCATCATGTAATATTTGTCCTTTTGTGACTGGGATATTTCACTCAGCATAATGTCCTCCAGGGTCACCCATTTTGAATAATATTGCATGAGTTCCTTGTTTTTTAATGCAGCATAGTATTCCATTGTGCGAATATACCACAGCTTCTCTAGCCATTCGTTTGTTGATGGGCACTTAGGTTGTTTCCAACTCCTTGCTATTGTGAACAAAGCTGCAATAAACATGGGTGTGCATGGTTAGGAAAAAATTAGTAGATGATTTAGAGGTTAGAAGAACTTTCCAGGTAAGGATTTTTTACAGTCACTTTGCTAAAATATAAACTATGTGTCATATCCTCACCTTTGTCTTCATATTCTAGTTTATCAATGTGTAAGACAAATTTTAATAAATACCTACATATACCTTAAAAACTCTGAAGCATTGGCTTTTTCTCTTCTCTTAACTCTTAAGAGTAGGGAGCAACTTGCAGAATCACCCGGGAAATTTAACCAATCCCACTCTTTTACTTTTCCTTTGTTACAAATAATTAAGAAGGTGCTGGTGCTGGCATGGAGGGTATATATTTCGTGGCCTAAGGAGAACTAGAAAGACTTATTCTGACACCGACCCAAAAAAAGTCTTTTTCATGGGCTATACCTTCCCCCCCCTTTTTTTTTAAATTAATTTTAATGAAAGTTTACAGAGACTTAGGGTTTCCGTTCATTCATTGTTGTACTTTTCTCCCTGTCCACCCCCTCCCCCAATTCACTCTTCTCTTTGAAAAGAAAAAAAGTTTTCATTGTTATACAAATCCCCCCCGATCATATACTCCTCCAGGTTTTTTCTGAAAGACAGAAATAAAAGTTGATTATCTGCTTTTGAACGTCATTCTTCAAAGCTATCATCTCCTAGTTTAATCTTTTCTTACCAATCCTAATGTTTAAATACATACTTGTCTCAGAGTTTTCGTACACCTAGAAAAATTTGCCGACGTTAAAGCCTATTTTGTTTGTATGGCTTGACTCATGGGTTTAGGATTTTATCTTCTTTCCCTATTATTCATGACCATCTAATGTTGTCTAGCAAACCAAAATCCCATTTCTTGTTTGCCTTTTAGGTATCCCTCTTGGAATACCGCAAGCGGAAACAAGAAGCCAAGGAATCTGCTGGTGGGGGAACCGACTCCATACAGAGCAAAAGCAAGTCTTCAGGAGCTGGGCAAGGCAGCAGTAACTCCATGTCTGACACCAGTGCCCTCGGTGTGCAGGGATCTTCAGCCCGGACCCCATCTTCCCCTCACCGAAAATTCTCCCCATCTCATTCTTCTGTGTCCCATTTGGAGGCGGTAAGCCCATCAGATTCCAGAGGCACTTCTTCATCTCACTGCAGACCTCAAGAGAATATCAGCAGTAGATGGTAAGTTAATATTTGGTGCTTGGTAATTAAATTCAAGAAGGAATTATACATTTAAAATGAGTCCTGTTTTTACCTAAAATACGTGAAAACACTTATCTATGAAAGCCAGCAGACAGTGCCACCTGTTTCGTTGAACTAATTTAATAGTATCAGCCACAAACTACCACCAGCTTTGCAGGAGCAAAGAAGTGCCACTAAGTCTACAGAGAAATGACTTTGGACATCTTCTAGTTGTGAACAAATGAGATATTGCTTGGTGGGCACTGACATTGCCTCTTCTTTTAATCATTGCATATCGAAGGTAAGTCAAGAATTTCACCCAGTTCTGCTTGATTCAACAACAGGTTCATGATTGCATATGTCAAGGTAGAAGTAGGATGGATAATGTAAAAAAAGTTTTAGTCTAGTTTAGAGGAAACCCCAGATAAAATTATTAATAATCCTGGTGGCAAATACTGAGTACTACATGAGTGAAATAGTGGGGCCTAGGAGTTCGGGGGATCTGATCTTAAAGAAATGAAGTCTGTGGAAGAAAGGGCATGACTCAAATGAATCACACACATTTGGCCGTGGAACATTTTTTTATACTAATTACTGTGTGTCAGGCACTTGATTAGGCAGAGAAGGGGGGGGGATATTTCAAAATGAAGTTTCAAGTATTTAATCCCATTTTTCTTTATTTCTTTTTCTATAGAATTGATTTTCCTTCTATTGTATTTAATTGGCATAGTTTGGTGTAGTAGAAATACCTTCTTTTATGTTGGTCCTGAAGAAGACAAGTATTTATGAGAATTGAGACTAGGGCTTTATTTGTACCAGTGTTTTGATTGTAAATTCCATTTACATTTAATACCTTAAATGTACATCCTGTTGTTTTTTTCAGGATGGTTCCTACTTCGGTCGAACGGCTCCGAGAAGGAGGAAGCATCCCCAAGGTCCTTCGAAGCAGCGTGAGGGTGGCCCAAAAAGGAGAGCCTTCCCCCACGTGGGAGAGTAACACCACAGAGAAAGACGCAGGTGAGCCCATAAGCCAGCCTTCACACAGTTAACACCAGATAGTGGGGGACAGTTGAGTCAGTGTCTTGTGTGGTTGGGCTTTACTCTGTGCTACCTTCTTGGTCTTAAATTTGCTATTTTGGGCTTCCCTTTTCTTAAAAATCTAAGGTTACTTGCTCTCTGGCTGCTCTTTTTTCCCCCAAGGGTACCTTTCTGTAACTCATCTCTCCAAAGGCCTGGGAATTTACCTTGATGCAAGAGGAAGAGAAAAGAGGAGATGGAAGTCAGATCAGGCACTTTAAAATCACCTGTTATTAACCACTCCTTTAGCCCTGCTGGCATGCCACACTCACCCAGTTTTTGCCCAGATAGCATCATGGGTTGGTGATTTAAAAATCAGTGGGTTTTTCTCACTTAACCCAAGAAGCCAGTTTGATTTTTGTTGTTGTTAACCTTACAGACCTTGCAGATGGAGAAGGCTCAGAGACACTGGGTTCAGCACTCTCTAAAGGAGCAGCCGTTTACAGCCCCTCCAGGTACAGCTACCAGGTAAGATAAGGAATTGCTTATTGTTACACTGCAGTTGAGATGCATATACTATATATGAAAAATACTTGCATGTAATTTTCAAAACTTAGGTGGTAAATCCTGGTGGGCTCACCTTTAAGTAATAAATTCTGACCATAGATTAATAAGGTGACCAGAGACAGCTGTTTTGTTTTTAGTACCCTAAAAAAGCCCAAATGATTTAAAAGGAGGAGGAGGAAAAAAATAAGGTAACTGAATGTTCATAATCCTAATTATGAGTGAAGATGGGAAAGAGAGTGGAATGAGTATGTTACATTGTGGGATTTGGAACTAGTGGCATGAAATAAAATGTGGCTGGATTATAAAATGGAACATGAATGTATTCTGTAATCATTCTTCCAAATCACAATAAAAATCTTTTTATAATATTCACAAACCATTTAAGGAACTCACTTGTTTATGCTTTTGCTCTCAACTCTTTGCAGCTTCTGCAGTGTGATAGCCCACGGACAGAATCGCAAAGCCTCCTTCAACAGAGTTCCTCCCCATTTAGAGGACACCCCACCCAATCTCCAGGATACAGTTATCGAACTTCTGCACTGAGACCTGGAAATCCCCCCTCTCATGGTTCTTCAGAATCATCCCTTTCTTCTACATCCTATTCCAGCCCCGCCAACCCTGTGTCCACGGATTCATTAGCCCCATTTACGGGGACACCAGGGTATTACAGCAGCCAGCCACATTCTGGTAACAGCACCAGTAGCAGTCTTCCACGGAGGAGCTGCCCTTCTAGTGCTGCTAGCCCTCCCCAACAGGGACCCTCGGACTCGCCAGCCTCAGACTCGGCTTCTCAGTCCAGCACAGGAACTCTGAGTTCCACCTCCTTTCCTCAGAACTCTAAGTCATCATTGCCATCAGACTTACGGACTATTGGTCTGCCCAGTGCTGGGCAGTCGGCTGCCTACCAGGCCTCCAGGGTATCCTCGGTTTCCAGTTCACAGCACTACCCACACCGTGGAAGTGGGGCTGTGCACCAATATAGACTCCAGCCACTACAAGGCTCAGGGGTCAAGACTCAGACAGGACTTTCCTAGGGCTTCTGGATTTGGGCAAATAGAACTGAAATGAGCCCATAGCTGCTTCCTTCCAGCTGCCTCTGGATCCTAGGCAAGTATATTGCTGAGGAAGGGAGGTACAAGGTACCAGAGGATTGGGTCTGGTCAACAAGAAACAAGACTTGTGGTCGTAACTGGCCTCTGGCCTTGGAGAAAGATGTAAATCTTGTCTGAAGCAGAGACTATAAAGAAGTTACTCCCTGCTCTTAAGGGTACATTGTTGATAAGCAAGTGGTGTTTTGGTTAGTAACGGTTCTAAGTGCAATGAGTTGTGTTGACGCCTCCATCTCCCAACCTTGCCCGTAGCCTTTAGTCACTTGTGCAGTGAGACATCTTTTTAAATTTGAGGGGAAAAATCTTTTCAAAGGAAAAAAAGTAAAAAGAGCCAATCTCAAAGCCTCAATCCATCTGAGTAGCATTAGGGTTTTATGCACTGAAAAAAAAATGGGTAAGTATATAGGTGTTCACCCAAAGACCATTCCAGAAGGAGATGTCAGGTGTGTCCACCAAAGATAGTTCCTATCTTTGTCTTTAAGATCACCGAGAAATAGTGACATTTGTAACATGTTCTGTTCAGGGGGTGCCTGGCTTTCTGAAGACGAGATCATGGTCAACTCTTGATTACTCAGGAACAGGTTATCCTAGTAGATTATCTGAACATCCAGTTGTTACCATCCCATCAACCCTTCTCATGCTGTTGGACAGCTCAGTAACGCATCAAGTAGGTAGGCAGAGAAAAGCTGAATGATGAATGAGATGGGCCAAATGCATTGACCATCCTTTGGCAATAAATTTGACTAGAAAGGATCCCCGGTGGTTTGGGAATTATTTGAGTTTTGTTGGTTTTTTTGGTTTGTTGTTTTTTTCTCCTTTATCAATCAGGAGTTGGTGATCCCACAAGTAGGACCACCTCCATGATTGTGGAGCGTGCACTCGTGACTGCAGGGTAAGAATAGAAAATATTTGTGGAGTGGCACCAACAGGACTGCGATTGTGTGTGGGCATATCCCACATTTCTTTTGGGGGGGTATATGATCTTCCTGAGTTGAGAGTGGGGCAAGGTAAGAGTTAAACACACCACCCACACACCTAACACTGTTCTGGACGAGAGATGAGAACAGACTGGCTTCTCCCGTCAGTGCATCGTGCCTGTTGTACGTCCCTGGAGGAGCCCTGGGGCTGGTCTAGGTGGAGTACACAATCTTTTTTAATTCCATATGGTTGCCAGCTTCTTTCTTTCACTTGTTTACTGTAATATCTGGCGTGTTTTTATTTATCTAATTTTGTATTCAGTTATAACCATGGTAGGGGTAGTAAATATACGACAGGTGTAATCCCTGGTGCTGCAGTGGATCTTACTTCTTTTCTTTTGGACAAGATAATACTGTGAGTCTCCTTTTCTTCTTCTAATTTTTTTTTTTCTTTTTTCCTCCCGGCCTCTTGCATCTCCTCTTTTACAACTATCATATGCACAGTCTTCTCTATTTATGTGTGACTGTTACAAAATTCACTTCTTCAAAATTGAAATCAGGTGTTTGCTCAAATGAGGGGAGTTGTTTTGTTTGTTTTGTTTTTTGTTTTGAATGCTGAGACATCAGCAGAGTACATTGCTTTTTGTTGTTTCCCCACACACCCATCAAGTCTGGGAGAGCGTTGGGAGTGGAGATCATGTTGCCTGGGATGCTGGTTTCTTTGTATATTATATAAAACGTATGTAAATGTCTCTCCATTTGGGCTGGGGTTTGCAGTCTCCCTTTGGCTGTTAACCAAGGGGAGAGGCCAGCAGGCAGGCGGCCCTCACCCTGCCTGGCACGTGCAGAGACCCCAGCCACTCTGTGTGGGCAGGGTGCTGTCAAGACCAGACCTCTTGGGGGGAGGGGGGTGGGGGGACGGGACTCTTGGAAGGGAAGAAGTATCACTTCTTTCTCAAGTGGAGTGTTTACACCTTGCTGTAACATTTGAACTTTCACAAGAGATGTAATAATTTTGATAATAAAATTCTTAACCATAATCACCAGAACCTTGAGAACTTCTTTGTCCAGATCTGTGGCCTTGCCTTTCCTACCCTTACCTAGAGAGAGCAGGTGGACCCCATTCAGAAGAAGTACCTTTGATGTAGGCATTGTGTTTCCAGTAATAGGACCAGAAATACTGATTAATCCTCCTTCAGACTTAACTAACTGAAAATTGATTTGAACATTAATTTATTCCATGCCAGGCATTGTATTTGATGACAAGCTTATGTGAGGTAAGGAGTATACATTCTAGGGATAGGATGAGGGATGTTGTTGTTGTTGTTGTTGTTGTTGTTGTTGTTATGTGCCGTCGAGTTGCTTGCGACTCATAGTGACCCTATGTACAACAGCCCTAAACTCCCCTCTGTCCTGTGCCAGTCGCACTGTCTCTGACACTCCCATCCCAATTATCCCAGTCACTGAATCAATCCACCTCATAGAGGGCCTTCCTCTCCTGCGCTGTCTCTCCAATCAGCACATATTTAGTCTTTTTTTTTTTTTTTTTCATTGTTGCACATTCTACTTACCTCCTCCCCCAGTCAACTTTGCAGTGTCACATATTTCAAATAGCTCTTAGCATTTTTATAACAGATAAGTGTCTGGAAATTCAAAGACTGATTAGCTAGTAAGGAATAGCTTCGTTGAAGTTGAATTAGCACTTTGGACTGAGTGATTAGGAGCCTTGAGATATTCCAGGGGTGGTTATTAGGTGCTGTTGTCAAGTATCACTCATAGCGACCCTATGAACAAAAGGTCTGAACACTGTTCTTTCCTGCACCATCCTCACAAGAGCCCGTTGTGGCAGTCATCATGTCAATCCCTCTGGTTGGGGGTCTTCCTTTCCTTTGCCAACCCTCCACCCTTCCCGACATCATGTCATCCTCCAAGGAATAGTCCCTCCTAGAAACATGCCTAAAGTATGTGAGGCAAAGTCTCATCATTCTCGCCTGCAAAGATCACTGTGGCTCTCTGGCACCCTCTCCAAGATATATCTTCATTTTCTTGGCCATCCATGGGTTGTTCAGTGCCCTTCTCCAGCACCACAGCTCAAAGGTGTCTGTCATCCTTATTCAATGTCCAGCTCTCAGATGTATATCAAGTGATCCAAAAGATTATATGGCCTGAATCAGATGCACCTTGGTTCTCAAACCGGCATCTGAATATGGTAGATCAAATTTGTGACCCAGAAATAAGCTGTAATTGGTGGCCTTTGAGTTGACAGCACAACTTCCTACTAAGCTACCAGAGTTCCATATATAGTTTGACCTCTGATGTAGAGCCTTAAATTTCATTTAAAGACTTTATACTCTTAATTTACTGCAGTGTGCACTCAGTGGAAGATTATAAACAGAGAAATGGTGATGTGGTTGAAATGAAAGTAAACTTTTAAAAATACTAGGATTATGTATAAAGGACTCAAGCCAACTGGAAGAAGCATTTTGAGCATTGATTAATATAATGTTCCAAGTCAGTTTGTCTCTTTAAGTTCATGATGTTACCAAACATAGTGGCTTACCTCTTGAGAATGTTAGGAAACCACCTCTTTTATTTTTGAAAACTAGTAAAGGTGAAGATGCCAGTATCCATTCGGATTTTTCTATATGAGTGGTACCTCTAGGTAACCAGGTAGAAAATGAGGGTAAATTTTCCTTTATAAGTTAAGAGTTCTGATTGCTGATTGCCTTCAAGTTGAGCACGATTCATAGCGAACCTATGAACAAAAGACCTGAAGTATTTCTGTAACTATCAACATTTATCAAAGTTGATAAGAGTTTCCGGAGGCATGTTGTTTAGGAAGATGTTTTGCTTCCAAAACAGTAGTAGACGGAATTTTATGTTTTTCCAACCTCTGGGTAAAGAGAATTTTTGGTGGTACAGTTATGGTACAGTGGTGATGTTAACCAAAAGACAACATTTATCATGGTTCAGATTTACCAGTCGCTCCCTGGGCGAAAGATGAGAAGTCTCCCATAAAGATTTGCAGCCTTGGAAAACTGAATGATTTGTTCTGTCTTTTGTGGGGGAGTTTTCTTGGGACTTTTTGTTTTTCTCTATTTGATTATGTTTGCTTTAATAAAGTGAGGGGGGAAATTAAGCACTCACTGATCATTAATAGCTGCTATCAACATAAACATAATCCTTAGATGTACAAAAAGAGCTAGTGAGGCCGTCTAAATCTGATTAGTTGCTAGGTCCAACTATGAATTTACTGGAAAGATAAAAGACAAGTTCACAAGAATGAGGTCAGTAAAATTCCAACTTTGGAACACTAACAAATGATCAAACAATGGCAAAGAGGGATTAAAGAGATGAATCAAGGAGTGTATGTGTTGAACTAAACTACTGTTTAGAGATGCTCACGACTAGGAGGGAGTGACTATTGTAAGTTGTATTTTATGTGGTTTTCTGTATTCTAATTTAACCAAAAACTTACCTAGCCACTTTAAAATGGGCAAACACCTTTTCTGTAAATAAACATGATTTCTTGAACCAAACCATGTTGCCTGCTATATCTAAGAGGTTTCTAGGAATGGGTAAACCAGAATAGGTGCTGAATAGAGGTTTTTTTATAAGAGTACATGGAAGTTGAAGAAACAGAAACACAGTTCAGAAACACAGCTGAACTCCTGTACCTGCCTCGAGGCCTCAGTGAGCTGTCCGCTACCTCTGAATCTCTGTGGCTGCGACCAACACCACCAGTCCAGTTGCCCTGCTATGGTGGACTTGATGGACATTATGGACTTTGAATCCAGTTAATTTTGCTAATTTCATGCTGCTCTCATTCTTTGTTACCTCCAGGGGAAAAAGGTACTTTTAATTGTGATTTGAGTGAAGATTTGCAAATTATTTTTGTTGTTCAAACATTCATACACATTTTGTTCAGTAACATTCATGTCCACGTCCACAATGTAATTGCTCTTTTCCTATTCTCTCCCTGTAATTTTTATTTCCATTAGTCCTATACCTTTCTGTGTCTTCCCTTTCTTCAGCAATAATTGTGCTGATCATTCCCTCACAGGATATGGACTTTTCCTTCACTTGTCCTAGTATGTGTTAATTTTGCTCCCCTTTCCCTTTCTGTCTCTACTAACCATCTGAGAATGATTTGTCCTCCTATATGACTGAATAATATCCTCTAGATTAATCCTTGTTACACAGTTTTTCATTAAGTCTGAATGTTGTGTAGTACTCCATTTTGTGAATATACCATAGTATTTTTAGCTGTTATTCTGTTGGACACTTTAGTGGTTTACATCTCTTGGCTATTGTAAATAATGCTGCGGTCAACGGGGATGTATACACATAGCTCTTTGGTAGCTCTTAATTCTCTGGAATATATGCCTATTAATGGCATTGCTGGATCAAATAGTTTTCTATTTCCAGCTTTTCATAAAGTTCTTAGCTGTTTTTCCATCGTGGTTGTACCATTTTACATTCCCATCAGTAATGTAGTCAGAGTTCAATCTCTTCACACTCTTATCGGCGTTAATTGTTTGCTGTCTAATTGAACATTGCCGTTATTGCCAAGGTGAGATAATACGTCATTATTTTGAGACTCCCTGGGGAATCCTTCATGAAGGATTTGATAGGCAAAATCTTGAATGAAACAAGCATCCAAAGAGGACAGAAGGACTATACAGAGTCAATCACGGTACCAAAAAGAAGTAAAGGACATTGAACCATTTCAAGAAGTAGCATATAAACAAGAGTCAATGGTAATGAAAGAAGTGGTTCAGGCTGCTTTGAAGGAAATGGCAAAAAATTAGACCCCAGAGACTGATGGAATATCAGTTGAGATGTTTCAGCAAACAGATGCAGCCCTGGACATGCTCACTAGTCTAGGATATATCCTAGGAAATCTAGATACCTGGCCAACTGACAGATTAATGTTTGTTTTCATTAAAAAAAAATTCAACAGAATGTGGACATTACCAACCCATATCAGTATCACATGCAAGTAACATCTTGCTGAAGACTATTTTAAATGGCAAGCTCTAGTGGCCTGGTGGTAAGAAGCTGGGCTGCAATCCAAAGGCACACAGTTTGAATCTACCGGATGCTCTGAGGGAGAAAGATGGGCATTCTATTCACATGGCATTAACTGCTTCTGAAAACCCTATGGAGGGTCAGCTGTGATTTGGTTCAACAACAGCTAATGAAGGGAAGTCTTGGTGGCCTAGTGGTAAGAAGTTGTGCTACGATGTCAGAAGCAAGCAGTTCAAATCCACCAGTTACTCCGTAGGAGAAGGATGGACAGTCTCCTCCTGTACTATTTACTGTCGTGTTTGGTGGTAGATCCTTGTCTCTGCCCATTTTGTAGTTGGATTTGTCTTTTTGTTGTTGAGAGAAGAGTCCTTTGTCAGGCATGTCACTGCTGAATATTTTTTCCAGACTGTAGGTTCTATATTTTGAATCTTTTGGAAAAGCCTTTTGAATCAAAGAGTCTAATTTTTAGGAGGCCCCCAATTTGTCTAGTTTATCTTCTGCTGTTTGTCCATTTTTAGTTAAATTTAGTAGTCTCTCTGGCACAGATTGAGGCTCACAAGTTTACCCCCAGATTTATCCTTGATGATCGGCAGATTTTTTGTTTTACGTCTAGGTCCTTGATCCATGTTGAGTTCGTTTATTTTGATATAGTGTAAGCTATCTTG
The DNA here is from genome assembly GCF_000299155.1 of Elephantulus edwardii. Taxonomy (NCBI): domain Eukaryota; kingdom Metazoa; phylum Chordata; class Mammalia; order Macroscelidea; family Macroscelididae; genus Elephantulus; species Elephantulus edwardii. Next base: position 1,570,671 of record NW_006399823.1, read on the forward strand.
TTACTGATTTCTGAAGAAGCAGTCAGTTGTCCACAGATACAGGTAGATTTACTTCCAGGTTCTCAATTTTGTTTCATTGGTCTGTGTACTTGTTACTGTGCCCAAGACCAACCTGTTTTTATTACCATGGCTGAGCTCAGAAAATGTTAGGCCTCCTGTTTTTTTTCTCTTCACTAGCTCTTTTCTTATCGAGAGTCCCTTTGCTTCTCATTTAATGCTGATGATTATTTTTTTCTCTCTGAAGAAGGACACTAGATTCAAGGCTCAATCTCTGGATTGAGATTGCATGGTGTCTGAGGATCACTCATAGTACTATTACATTTTCACAGTTTAAAGTCTTCCGATCCATGAGCCTGGTGTGTGTTTCCATCTTATCTCTGGGTTTCTTGTAGTTGTGTTCTTTAATTTTCTTTATATAGGTCTTTTCTATCCCTGGATAGATTTATTCCTAAATATTTCATTTTTGGGGTTGCTATTATAAATTATATTTTCTTCCCAGAGTTCTTTTTGACCCTGTAGCCCCTTGTAAGTGGAACCTTCCTGTTCTCCCACATCCTACTGCATGGAGGTGTGCCCACCCCAAGTGTTTCCAGATAAAACCATCTTGTCCTTCGGCTAGAGCCCCTGTCCCTCTATGCACATAGTATCCTCTCATTTTCTTCATTGTGGTCACCTTTCCAGCCACTCTTGATCATTGGACAACTCTGACTAGTCTCTTCCTCCGACCCAACTTCTGCCGTACTCACATTTGGGTAGATGGCTTGAACCTGCCACCCCCTCTGCAAGAGAACAATCTGGGAGACTCAAATCACAGTAGAAGGGGATGCGGGAAGAAGAATCAGAATATTCTGATCAAACACCCAACATCCTATTTCAGGTTCTTGCACAAAAGCTAGTTGTGTAGTTGCTAAGGACTATGACGAATCCCAAGCCAAGGATGTCATTGAAGAATATTTCAAATGCAAGAAATGAAACCATTAAAGAACTTGGCATAAAAAAAAAGGAGGGGGGTGCTATTCCCTTCCTCTCTTCAGTCCCATTCCTGATTCCTTCAGAACCCAACCTGAATGGCAGGTTTGGAGCTTTTCCCCACGTGCTTGGCTTACCCTTAAAACCAAACCCAACTCCAATAGACCCTCCAGGTTTCCAGAGATTTAAATCATAATGGGGGAAACTTCCCATCTTTCCCCTGCGGAATGACTGATGCATTCAGACCATGCCCACCTATCTGCCTTCTGTAAATTGGTAACGGTTCTCTAAACAACTGCTTGAAGTTTTCACTTTTCCCAACCCTGCACATCTGTCTCCTTTTCATAAACGACCTTGCATCCATCATCAAGATTACCGATGCTGGCAGACTATCACCATCTAAATAAATGCCTGGCTGCTTCTTTATGCTTCCTCACCTCTCCAGTGTCACAGAGTGGAGCAACCTGTGCACCCCAGGACTTCTCACTCCCTTCCCTGAGGACCTTCTTTCTTCACCTTCCTTTCACCTCATGCCTGCCATGGCTAATGAAGATTAACAACATCCCTGTGGAAGAGATGTCCCCTCTTGATAGAACACTGGCTCTTAGCCACTACTGGTATACTATTTCTTGAATGAATTCCAGTCACTCCCTTTCTTATCTGTTTTGTACCGGCAAGTCGGAACTGATCCAGTGGTTTTTCAGTGGCAGTAAATTTAATGGGAGGAGATTGCCCATCCTTCTCCCATGGAACAGCTGTTGGATTTGAACACATAGCTTTGTGTTGGCAGCATAGTTCTTAGTAACCCCCCCCCCCCCCAGTGCATCTTCTCTGTCATTCTCCCCAAAGGCCTTCTTACTCAGGCTTCTCCCATTCTTTCTCTGAAATTTTGGTTCGTTTTGGCTTTCCCCAGGCTCCTTTGAAAAATTACTTACCAAAGAGTCTCCTGGTTCCCGAGCCTAGTAGACACGTTTGATGCTGGACCTCTCTGCTGTATTTGACAGCTTGACCTTCCCTTTGAATTCTAAATTCCCCATATACTAGATTGTCACGGCCCTCACAGTTCCGATTTTACCTTTGCCTCCTTCTTTGTAGACATCTGTTCCTCTGATTTCCATGCAAATTCTTGCGTTGTCCAGCATTGCAGAGTGCCATTCTCATTTCACATCATAGTCACCCTGAACAAACTCCTCTGTGCCTCTGGTTCCAGCCATTACTGGGATGTTCATGTGGTTTTCATGTCTGAGACCCTCCTCTCTCCTTTAAGCTCCTAAATCTCCCTAAGTCAGTTAACTTCTGGACAGCTCCGCTAGGGTGGCAAACATGCAGCTTAAACATAGCATGTCCCAAACTAAACTGATTGCTCTTGTGATGAATCTTTTCTGATACCCCAAGGGAAGCGTGGCAGAAATCTGTCTTTATGTCTCTTGCTCTGACCTGTCCCACAATCAGTTGGTTACCAAGTTTGCTCCTAAATAGCTGATTTCTTGCTGCCAGCCTAAAGGCGGCATCTTTTGATGGTTTACCACTCCACAGGAAAAAATGAGTATCCTTCTCCCGTGCAATTTACAGCATCCAACAGACCCACTGGAGGGTCAGCTGAGTGGCTCTTACTTAACTCGGCAGCTCACTGCTTCAGACTTTGTTTCTAACTGGTTTTCCTTTCTCCAAAATTATTATTGTTGTTAGGTGCTGTAGGGTTGAGTACAACGCATAGCAAGCAACCCTGTGAACAATGAAATCTGAACCTCATCATCTCTGACCCAAGTGAACACATTGTTGCAGTCGCTGTGTCAACCCATCTCCTTAAGGATCTTACCATCTTTCACTGACCTTTCTAAGCATGTCCTCCTCCAAAGGGGGGCCTCTCCTAGCAACATGCCCAAAGTATGTGAGATGAAGCTTTGCCATCCTGCCTTCAAGGAACACTTCAGCTATAATTTCTCCAAGGCAACTAACTTAACCTGTCCTTTTGACAGTCTTTGGGGTATTCAGTGCTCTTCTCCAACACTGCAGCTCAAAGGCGTCAGTTCTTTATTGTCCAGCTCTCGGAAGCATTGCAAGTGGCTGAAAAGACCTGAGTCAGGCGCACCTGAATCTTCAAACTGATACCATTCTCCAAAATCGCCTGTCCTGGATTCAGTCCCCTGACACTAAAAGTAGAGTGATCTTTCTAAAATACAAATCTAATTGTCTCCTTCTTTTGAAAACCCTTCCATGGCGCCCCTCTTACATTCAAACTCCTGAACACAATCTCCTACAGTGTTCCATGATCCGGCCCTCTACTATCTCCCCAGAGTCCTTCCTCTCTTACTCCTCCCAACCTCACAGTTTGTGCCATTACTTTTTACCTGCCCATTGCTTTTGTCTCTCCACATATATCACTGTCTTTTCCTCAAGTTGCCTTCTCTTTCACAAACGACCTTTTTTACTTTTGCCAACCTAACAGTCCAGCAACACTTTGCACTTTCCTCAATTATATACTATATTGTTTTGTGTTCATCTCTCCAGTCTGACTTCTGTGTCTTTGATTCTTTTTTTTTTTTTTAGCATAAAAGTCTTCATACAGTAAGTGTTCAAAATGTCTTGGATGAAGATGCAATTCATCACAAATGCAGAATGTATAGAAGTGACTTTGGAAAGTGACTTTCCAGGTAGAAAAGACAAACCTGTGCGATCAAGAGTGTAGCCTACTGTTAACTGCCTGCCCTGTTTATTTTCTCCTTTTTTCTGAGAACAGAATCTCAATTTTATTTGGAGTAACAATTAACAGGCTACTATTTTAGACCTTTACACCTTGGTGCAGCTATATGACTTAGTCCTCTGGGGTTTTGAGAAATTTTATTCAAATAAAATGTGGATGAGATGGGGCTTCAGCAGCGATCCTAGGTCATGGAAGTCAGAGTTGAAAAAGGCATGTGGGAAGATGAGAGCCTGGGTTCCTGATGATACTGTGGGTCGTGCTTGCTACAGTTCAGCCACCTACAGACTTTTTAAAATGGAACAGTAAAATAAGCTATCTTGCAGTCAAATCTGATACAAAGAGATTGAGAACCACCCCTCCTGGTCCCTTTGGGGGGTGATTTAGAGAAGGAAAAGCCAGCATAGGTGATATAAAGTATTTCTTTATTTGAACATCATTCCATCTGCACTGAAGCTCAAATCCAACAGCAGCAGAAGGGGTCAGGACCAAAATAAAAGTTGCCAAATTGAACAACGAAGAGAGTGAGGACACATTCAGACAGAACTAACTGGAGTGTAGACAACACCGCGCTGTCCTAACAACACACGCTGGCCCTCTGAGGTTCCCCGGCCAAGCTCCAGGGAAGCACTGTGGCTCATTCCTTGCCAAAGAAACCCCTGCCGCACCCAAAGGTGAGCCCTGAGCCAGGTAAGGGCTTGCGAAAGTTCCTTGAACTGGGAAAATCCCAGCTTTGCAAGAGGCTTTCCCTTCCAGTTTCCCTGGAAGCTGGAGAAGAGTGATACCCCTGTGACCAAGCAGAAATTTATATATATAAAAAAGGCCTAAGGAATTTTCCCCATAGTCCTGTCTAAAAGCTGTTTTCTTAGCTATTCCATGCCTGAAAATCACCATGATTCTACCCATAAGCCCATGCCCACCTCGGGATTTTCCTTCAAGGACCCCCAACATCTAGACCTGGAAAGACTTCATTGACCACGGGTCAGACAGGACCAACTACAGGTTGCAGCTGCTTTGTCCTACCCTAGCAGCCCAGAGGTCAGATCACTTTGGCCTAGCTTCTCTTGCAGAACTTGTAACAACAAGGTACCAGGCTCTAGTCCAGGAGGCCTTCCTGGCAGCAGAAACAAAACAGAAGCTGACCTAATGCCGGTTTGGTAAGTAAGGTTCAGCCTCTCCAGGAGTCTGCTGAATCCTTACGTCTTCTGCTCTCACCTCTGTTCAGTCTCTGGGGCAGGACTATCAATTGGTGTTCCTCTGACCTTTGTCCCTTCCCTGCATTACTCTGGGCTTCCCTTGGGATCAGCCCACCCAATCATACTTTCTTAGCACCAAATCTTCAACTGCCCCCAACAGGAACTATCCTACGTCTTTGTTACCTGGCATCAACCCTCTCCACAATCACCTGCCCTCTGTATAAAGGCTCGCCCAGTGCTGTGGCTTCACCTCACTTCATAAAAGCTGGGGTCTTGGCTGTGTTGGCCCCAAGACTCTAGCCTGTTGGCTTCTGAGGGGTCAGTTCTGACCTCTGCAGCATGGCGCAGGGATCGCTCGTGGTCCATGGGGGCAGCAGGTGTCCTTGGAGGAGCAAGCGCTCCCCTTTAGCTAGTAACCAGACAGCACCTCTCCATTCTCCACTCTCCTCCCCTCTCTCCATGCACACACAGCCTATCCCAGCTTCTGGTCATCATTTGCCTCTCTCCTGATCCCTAGTCCTTCTTGGTCTATTTGTCTCTCCCCCTCCTATACCCCAAATTCTGTTTCCAGCTCTTCCCCAGCTGCTCTGATGCCATCTCTCTCTTGCCCCCTCCTTGTCACCCTAGCCCTGCACCATTCCATCTCCCTGTCTCCTCCTGGATCAGTCTCCACAGTTCTTCTTTCCCCGTCTTCTTTATTCGGACTCTGCATCCACCTCTCTCCTTTTCCTCCCATCCTGACCATGTTCTCCAGCCCCTCTCCTCACTGCCCCCAGGGCTGCCCCTGCTGCTGCAGCCCTCCGCCGCTGGGCTTTGGTTTGTGCCTTTGAGGAGCTCACTCCCTCTTGATGTGGACCTTGCTGTAGCCTCACCCCGAGGCAGCCAGCTGGGGGAGGCACCATGTATGCAGCTGCAGTAAGGGGCTCAGTGGACACAGGACAGTGGAGGACACAGTGCTGGGGCCGGAGAACTGGGGGAAAGTAATTCCCAAAAGGAGTGAGCCCACCAAGGAGGATGGGGTGTCAGGATTAGTGGGTTTCAGGGTTCAAGAATCCTAACAGGACCCAGCATGTGGTTCAGTTAGGGTTTAAGGGGTGAGGGATGGGACAGGCAAAGGGTTCCTGGGTCTTCCTGGGAAGTCCTAATCCTCAAGTCCAAACCTAACAGAGATGAACACGGATTGATGAATGCACGGCACACACACTGTCCTCTCTCCCTTGACCGAAACAGACACTAGTTGGTGGCATCCACACCATCCTCAGGGGGCCTCACCCCAGTGGGCCTTGCAACTGTGCCCAAGGAAAAGAGTTGGCACGGCAGATGAAGTCACTTTGCTGCCCCAGAACTCAGTGTTAAATGAGATTGTCCAACCTGGGGATAACTTGGGGTTCCAAGGCTAGAATGGCTCTACCTCAAATCCAAAAGGTAATGAGTGTTCAAAAAACACCTGGAGTTATCTCATTTGCTCCCCGCCAAGAAGGAGGGAGATGCTTTCATGGTGGTGGAGGGGAGAAGACGTCTCCTCTGCTACACGCACGCGCACACCCACACACACATGCATACACGCATTCACGCCTTGGCTCCAAGCACTGCCCACCAGGCTGTGGACCCTGGGCATATCACAAGGCGAGAAGGTGGCCTGGAAGGGAAAAAAGGCAGGGAGAGGGCAATAGGCCTAGGGATGGGGACAGGGGGTACCCTGTTCAGAGGTGACCTGCAAGTTCAAGTTATGCAGAAAAGTATCAAAGAGGCAAGACAGTATCTGCCCTTGGCAGATGCCCGGGGTGGGCGGTGGGGGTGGAGAGGGTGGTGTGGGAAGGGGTAAGAGGAGTGATGCGTTCCCTAATTCCCCACCCCGGGGCCCTCTCCTTAGGCCCCAACCCTAAGAAGTCCGTGCTGTACGAAACGGGGCAGGATCGTGTCACTGGTTGGACATCCCGGGAGAGAAGAGGCAGGCCAGCTCCGCCAAGTGGCATCCACGCAGCTCCGGGGTCAGGCGGCAGGAGGCCCGTGTTGCCCTGGCCACTCAGAGTCCTTTGGGAGAGCTGGAAGCAGGCTCAAGAGAGAACAGGGGCCTGGTGAGGCCCACAGCACCTCGGGTGCTGGGACAGATGTGGTGGAACCATCATCAGCAAAGGAAAAAAAAGTAGGAAAGTGTCTGGTCCACCAAAGGGGCCCAGGGCAGTGTCTTGATTTGATTTCCATGGGAGGCAGGGCCCACAGGAGGTCAGGGGACATCCGGGGGAATGCCCCTGACGGAGTGGCCAGGAGGCCTGGGGCCATGGAGCTGCCTCCCCTGAGGTCCTGGAGGTTAGAAACAAGGAAAGGCCCCAGCGCCTGTGGAGGCTAGGGCTCCCTCAGATCCGCTGAGGGAGGAGTCAGACCAGAGCCTCCGGGGTCCACAGGGCTCCTCCCCAAGCCTTGCCAGCCCCATCCTCTCCCATGCCAGGCCAGGAAGGCGAGGAATCGGTCTGAGAGTGAGATCTTCCCTTGAAGCTTGATTGAAGGAACCAGAGGACAGGAGAAAGGGCAGGCTGAGGTCAGGTCAACTCCTGGACTGTGGTCTTGGCCTTCAGGGTCCCTGGGAGTGAGTAACAGGGCACGGAAGGACCCCCCATCCGGAGACATCACCCCCTGGCCGCAACACAGAGCTTACCGTGGAGCTCACGAAATCTGGGGAGAGAGAACGAATGAGAGTCACAGGCTGCCAGTGTCAGGGTGCCCGTGGCCACCACCCCCCCAGTGGCAAAATGGGCAGAAGGGTGACCTGCCCAGACTCGGGATCCTCCCAGCCAGGCCTCTCTGCCCAGTGAGATGGCCTCAAGCAAGCTCCCACTCCCTCACCTGTAAAAGGAGGATAACAGTGTCTTTCACAGAGTAATTCTGAAGGATCAATCAGATGTGAGTAAAGGGCTTTTCACAGCATCTGGCACACAGCAGCAGTTAATTTTAACTTTGTTCCAGAGACCTTGGACTCAGAGAACTGGGCTGTAAGGCTTCCTCATCTTGAACTTTCTGCCTGCCAGGGCTTTTTCCCCAGAGTGAAGGATGGAGATGCTCGGACGCTGAGCAGAGAGCTCCCTGACATCCTTTTAACACTGAGGCTGAGGAGCTTCAGGGAGAAAGGAGAGGAACGCTGGGCCAGCCCCCCTCACACCAGCTCCTGAGCCAGCTCTGCAGAAAGGCCAAGTCATGCCTTGGTCCTGAACTTCTGGAAGTTGCCAGTAGAGGGCAGGTTCTGACCTGATGCAAGAAGACCGTAGATACCGCTGAGTCTGAGGGTCATGAGCCCAGAATAAAAGTGATCAGCATCCCAGGAAGGCGCAGAAGAGGGGGCAGGTCATCTCTAGCCTATGGCACCATGCGGATTCACCTGGGCTCATCCCCTGGATGTGGGCTCTAATCCTGACTATACCACTTAAGTTACCTTTGGCAAGTTTCTTGGCTCTGAGCTTTCATATGTGTAAAATGGTGATCATTCACTATACCTATCTCAGAGGGTCCCTGTGAGGAATGACAGCTGTTACCAAGCGCTGACCATGTTCCAGAGATGGTGCCCATCACTGTACGGGCTGTACATGCACAATCTTATTTCGTCACCCAGCAGTCCTGCGAGGTGGTGCAAAGCTCACCGCTGTAGTGTGTGCTTGAAAAGACTGGAGTTTGAGGAGTCTAAGTGATTTCTTAGCTGAGCCTGCTTCCAAGGCAGACAAATCTACCTTAACTGTGAAAAATATGAATCTACCTTAAATATGAAACAGTAATGAACAGGCATTATCTCATTTAATCCTTAATACTGTTTGTGAAATGACGTATATCACTGCTGATGTCAGATGGATCTTGGCTGAAAGTAGAGAATACCAGAACAATGTTTGTTGTTGTTGTTGTTGTTGTTATGCTGTTGAGTTAAATATGACTCATAGTGCTACTATGAGCAACAGATCTGAACCCTGTCCTATCCTGCACCATCCTCATCACATACCTGAGCCCATTGCTGCAGTCATTAGTTAATCTGTCTTGTTGAGGGTCTTCCTCTATTTCTCTGACCTCCACCTTTCCAAGCATGATGTATGAACCTCTCCCAGCAACAGGTCCAAAGAATGTGACACAAAGCTTCACCATCCCTTGCCTCTCAGGAGCACTCTGGCTGAACTGTGTCTAAAACGTAGCTGTTTATTCTTTTGGGCAATTCATGGAATAGTCAGTACTTTTCTCCAACACCACAGTTCTAAGACATCACCTCTTCTTCTGTCTTCCTTATTCGTTGTTCAGCTCTCAGATGCACAGCAAGTTATTGAAATGAAGACCATGGTCTGAATCAGACACACCTTAGACTTAAAACTGACATCATTGCTCCTCAGTAATTTGGAGAGGTCTCTGAGAGCTGACTTACCCAATGCAATACATCTCCTGATCTCCTAACTGCTGGTACCAAGGATGTTGACTGTGGGCCCAAGTTAGAGGAAATTGTTGACAATTTCAATCTCTTCTCCATCTGTAATGATGTTCCCAATTGGTGAAGATTTTTGTCTTCTGGATGTTGAGATATGCTCCATACCGAAGGCTGTAGTCTTTGATCTGCTGCTGCAAATGTTTCAAGTTCTTCTCACTCTTAACAAGCAAAGTTGTGTCAACCAAATAAGGCAGATTATTGATGAGTCTTCCCCTGATCCTGATGCTACATTCCTCCTCATAGAGTCCAGCTTCAATGAATAAGGAATTGTATCAGGAAAGTATGGACTTAGTGACATAATTAAGGCTGGAGATCAAATGATTGAATTCATTGCATATGTCTCTTTTAAGAAATACAAATGGTGACTCATATGGACCTCAACTCCCTGAACAGGAATCCATTTGACCACATCTGTGGAAAGAATCACTGGAGAAGCTCAATGTCATGAGTCAAAACCAGGCAAGGTGCTTCAAATTGAAGCTGAATAAAATGAAACAAGTCCACAACAAACAAAATACACCATTAATCTATCTCACCTGAATTAAAAAAAAGCCATCTCAACAGGTTTGAGGCATTGAACACTAAAGATCAAAGACCAGATGATTTATGGGATGACATTAAGAAATCATCCATGAAGAGAACAAAAGGTCATTACATACAGAGGAGAAAGAAAAAACCAAAATGGATATCAAAAGAGACTCTGAAAATTGCACTAGAGCATTAAGAAATCAAAACAAAGGGAAGAGATGCTGAAGTAAAAGAGTTAAACAAAAGACTTCATAGGGCAACTCAATAAGATAAAGTGAAATATTATAACAAAAGATCTTGCCTGGCATTTCTTAAGCTAAAGAAACTAAAAAAACAAATTTAAACCTTGAGTTGCAATACTAAAGGATGCTAAGGAGAAAATCTTGAATGATCCAGGAAGCATCTGAAGAAGATGAAGGAATATACAGAGTCACTGTACCAAAAAGAATTGTTTGAAACGGATATATTTTAGAAAGTAGTATATGTTAAAGAACCAATAATGAAGAGGGAAGAAGTTCAAGTTGTGCAGAAGGCATTGGCAAAAAATAAGTCCTCAGAAGTTGATGGGATACCAACTGACATGTTTCAATTATGAATGCAGCCCTAGACATGATCACAAGTCTGTGCCAAGAAATTTGGAACACACCTATGTGGCCAACCAACTGGAAGAAATTCATATTTGTTACCATTCCAAAGAAAAGTGATCCAACAGAATGTGGACACTACCAAACAAGATCATCAATTTCACATGTTAGCAAAATATTGCTGAAGATCATCCAAAAATGACTGAAACGTACATTGTCAGAGAACTGCCAGAATTACAAGTTGGGTTTAGAAGAGGCCATGACACCGAGGATATCATCTATCATTGCTGATGTCAGATGGATCTTGGCTGAAAGCAGGGAATACCAGAAGAATGTCTGTTTGTGTCTTGTTCACTATGCAAAAGCATTTGACTCTGTAGATCACAATAAATTGTGGTTGACAGTGAGAAGAATGGGAATACTAGAATACCGAATTATAAAAAACCTAAACCAAGAGCAAGAAACTGTTATCTGAATAGAGCAAGGGAACACTGCATGGATTAAAATCATGAAAGGTATCCATTAGAACTGTTTCCTGAGAAAAGCATTTACTTGCTTTTTATTGACAATGCAAAGGTATAACAAATTATGGATATGTATTGAGAAGACTGGGAATCCAGAATACTTAATTGTGCTCATGAGAAACATATACATGGACTTATACGTGAAACCTATACTGAACAATTTCCAGTATGATTTTACTTGCATGTGATATTAATGATATTGTTTGGTAATTTCTTCATTTACCTTTCTGGTCTCCTTTTATTTGAAATAGGCATAAATGTGGATTTTTTTTTCCCTAGTCATTTGACCAAATTTTCATTTTCCAAATTTTCTCAGCCTACACCAGTAAGCACATCCAGGGCTTCATCTGTTTGGTGAAACACCTCATTTGGTATTCCCTCAGGTTTTGGAATCTGACTTTTTTTAAATTTTTTTTTTTAATTTTTTTTGTCAGTGCCTTCAATACTAGACTTCTTCTCTCAGAACGGTTGGTCCTTACCATATACTACTTCTGAAATGGTTCAGTGTCGACCAATTATTTTGGAGCTAATGACTCTGTCTCCTCCCATCTTCTTTTGATGCTTCTGCATCATTCAAGATTTTGCCCATAGAATCCTTCAGTATTGCAACTTGAGGTTTGGATTTCTTCTTTAATTCTTTCAGAGCTTGAGAAAAGACAGACACGTCCTTCCCTTTCCGTTTACTAATTCCAGGCCTTTGTGCATTTCATGAAAATAGTTTGCTTAGTCTTCCCAAGCAGCCCACTGTTTGAAATCTTCTGTTCAGTTTTCTTGTTTCATTGTTTCTTCCTTTCTCTTTAGTTTCTCGGCATCTGAGAGTAAGTTTCAGAGTTGTCTTCTGACATCTACTTTGACCTTTTCTTTCTTATCTTTTTAATGACCTTTTGCTTTATTCATGTATGATGTCCTTGATATCATTCCAAAACTGGCCCATTGAATGAAATGTATAAAATCTATTTTTGAGATTTTTTTTTTAATTTGAGTGAGATAAACTCAAGGTATATTGCTTCTTGCATACTGTTTTCATTTTCTTCAGCTTCAGTTTGAACTTGCACATGAGCAACTGATGATCTGTTTCACAGCTGGCCTTCTGGCCTTGCCCTGACTGCTGATACTTAGCTTCTCCATTCTTCCCACTGAAGATTGAAGTCAATTTTATGTCATCAGGTGAAAGCTAAATATGTAATCACCATTTATGTCTTTCACAAAAAGGTATTTGTATGTCATTGGTGGTACAAAATTCCATTTTGCAATCTCCCACCTCATTTCTATCACCAATGCCAAATTTTCCAACTATAACCCTTCTTTGCTTCCAAGTTTTGCATTATAGCCACAAGCTGTTAAGAGTCTTGGTTGCATGTTCAATCAATTGTTTGGCAGAAATTAGTAGAAATCTTCACTTTCTTCACTTTGCCTTTAGTAGTTGGTGTGTAAATTTGAGTAATTCTTAACAGGTCTTCCTTGTTTGCACATGAACATTACCCTATCACAGCATTGTGCTTCAGGAAAAATCTTGAAATATTTTTTAATATGGCTATGATCCCATTATTTTTAAATTTTTCTTTCTCAACATAGTAGTGTACATAGGGTCGCTATGAGTCGCAAACGACTCGATGGCACATAACAACACCACCACCATAGTAGACCATACTCAAAATGCCCAATATCTGTCCATCTCAGCTCACTAATTTTTCAGCTCACATTTCATATTTGACAACTTCTCATTTTCCTAGATTCATACTTCACACACTGCACATTTCAATTATTTTTTTTAAAAAAATTTTATTGTTATTTTTTGTGTGAATGCACCGTCAGATTGGATCTGACTGGTACGGGAGGAGATTGTCCCTCCTTCTCCAGCAGAGAATCTGGTGGACTGAGCCACACACCACTGGGATTGCAGTACAGCTTCTTGCCACTAGGCCACCAGAGCTCACCCACATTTCAATTATTAACGGATATTCACGGTTGTTTCTCCTCATCTTTTAGTTGTGACACACTTGCAACTGAAGTTCCTTCATTGGCTGAAAGCTTCACTCTATTTGCATCACTAAGGCAGACTCTGCTTTGAAGAGGCAGCTCTTCCCTAGTCTTGTTCTAAGTTGCCTTCCACCCTGAGGGGCTCATCTTCCAGCTCCATATCAGACAATTCCCTGCTGCTAGTCAAAGCCTTTCCAAGAGCCCACCACTTCAGAAGTGGATGGCTAGTCCTGCTTCATGTATAGTCTTAGTCTGGAAGCTCCGTTGAAACCTGTCTGCACATGACCCAGCTGGTATTTGAAATACCAGTATCCTACCTTCCAGCATCACAGCAACACACAGGTCACCACAGACAGATGAACACTGGAATTATTATGGACAGTACACTAATTAGAAAGCATACTATAACAAACACCTATGAGCTCACCACAGGGGAACTCTAACCTGACCAATCACTTGCACATAAACATTCCCGGCTTCTTCCTTCCCTACATCCCAGCCAGAGATGGCCACCATCCTACCACTTAGACTTATTCCTTTACATTAAGAACACAGGTAAAGATATAGAGATGTAGATATATCATCTCACTGCCAATGAGTCAGAACTCATTAGCTGACCCACCATTGGGTTTCCAAGGCTGTACATTGCATGGGAGGAGACCTTTCTCCCTGAGAACCTCTGGTTGGTTCAAACTGCCAGGGAGTCATTGCCTTTGGCAGTGCAAGTTCCTGTGGACCACACTGACAGAGCTCAGTGTGTGTGTGTGTGTGTGTGTGTGTGTGTGTGTGTGTGTGTTCCATAGGTATGTGTATGCTTATGAAATACATCACTTAGTTTTGCTTGCTTCTAACCTCAATATCTCTCTGAAATCTTCTGTAATGTATGGTTCTACCTTCTCACTATTGTATTTCCAAGAGAGATGCATTTTATTATTAGATCATTCATGTTCTGGTTGGTACTATTCCATGACACGAACATACGACCATTTATTTATACATTCTGCTTTCTTTTTAGTTACTATTTAGGTTGTTTTCAGATGTTTGCTATTTTGAAAGATGGGTTCCTTGTATATTACTCATGAATTTATGCCCAGATGTGGGTTGGCTGGGTCGTGGGAAGTACAAGTGTTCCACTTTGAGGGATGGAATCAATTTGTTTTCAGTTGTTTTGCTGTCTGTAAGAAGCTCTGGGGGTGTTATGCATTAATGTTATGGTACTAACCAAATGGTCAGTGGTTCAAATCTTACAGCTGCTCAGTGAAAAAAGATAAGCAGTTTCTTTTCCATAAAGATTTATCACCTCAATAACCTGCCCCAGGGTCATGATGAGTCAGGGCCTACTCCCAGCAGTGGGTTTGTTTTGAGGGAATGGTCTGGAGTGCTTTGCATCTATCCATAGCTTTGCATTAGTTTTCTTACCTGATGGTAAATAGTCCCACCCTAGTGGCCCGCCTGCCCGCCCTGCCCTCAGCCCTGGGACTCGCCTTTGTTTTCCTGCTTGAGCTCCTCCTGCAGTAGGTCTGTTTGCCGATTACCCAGGACGAAGGCAAGGAAGGAGAGGATGAGGGCGTTGAGGATGCCGATGATGGCCAGGATATATGCCCAGCGCACCGAACAGTCCCCCAAAGAGTACTTCCCCGTCTTGGCCCCGCACATTTCCCGGATCGTCTCGGCGTCCCAGCCATCAGGGAAGATCATGCAGCCCAGGACGAGGCACAGAGCTGAGGGGACAAGAGTGCCCGGCCCACCACAACAGTCAGTGAGGAAGAGAAAAGGGCGCATTACCCCTCACAACCTCTCCACCCTTTTTGGCCGTACCCCAGTATTCCCACTCCACCCACCAACCACAGCGCTTGCTAGCCACTTACTGTGGGTTCCATGAACACAGAGAAGGGTCTGGGTTAGTGGGTTAGCCTTAGGGAGTAGGAATCTTCCAGAACCCTGTAATTCCTGCTCCATTCCCCCGTCAATACAGCTTATTCTCCAGGAAGCTCCCTTGGCTTCTCCAACCCACAAGGCCCCCTGTCTCCAATCTAACCAACTCCTCCAAGAAGCCCCCCTGGAAAAATGAGAAAATAGGACACCGCAGTTACCTCTTCCAGCTCCTTTTAGCATCCCTAACTATGCTCACGCTCTCCCATCTGCATTTTTCCCCAAACCCCTTTTATTGAGTACCATTTTCCTTTCAGAAGAGATGTTGGGAAAATGCCCTCATTCACACAGTGAATACTCTAAATGAATGGACTGTGGAGATGAGAAATATGGAATCTGAGCCTCATTTTTCTACCTCCTGAACTCTAGGATTTGAGACAAGCTAATAAACCTTTCTGCTTCTGTTTCTTTGTGTAACAGAAATCATACACTTAACTCAGAGTTGGTGTGGAGATTAGATGAGGTAAGGTTTATAAGACACTACGTGCCCTTTTTACAAAGATGGCGTCAAAAGTGAAGGAAGCCCCTGCCCCTCCCAAAACTGAAGCCAAAGCAAAGGCATTAAAGGCCACGAAGGCAGTCCTGAAGGGTGTCCACAGCCACCAAAAAAATCAGCACATCACCCACCTTCTCCTGAGATGCTGAGACTCTGGAGGCAGCCCAAATACCCTGGAAGAGCAGCCTCAGGAGAAACAAGATTGACCACTAGGCCATCAAGTTTCCCCTGACCATGGAGTCGGTCATGAAGAAGACAGAAGAGAGCAACACACTTGTGTTCACTGTGGAGGTCAAGGCCAACAAGCACCAAACCAAACAAGCTATAAAGAAGCTCTATGATATTGATGTGGCCAAGGTCAACACCTTGATTAGGCCTGATGGAGAGAAGGCCTATGTTCGACTTGCTCCTGACTGTGATGCTTTGGATGTTGCCAACAAAATTGGGATCATCTAAAACTGAGTCCAGCTGGCTAATTCTAAATATAAATTTTTCTTACCAAAAAAAATATATATATATATGTGTATGTATATATATACTAAGCACAGCACAGCAGTCACTGCTAAGGTAAGTAGCTACTGAGGGCAGGAGACCAGGTCAGCACAAGAATCCCGGTCTTGTATACTTACAGTAATGGCTCAGATTCTGGCTCAGTTACCTACTAATGTTCATGGTAAGCAAGAGCCTTCACTTTGATACCTCAGTTTCTTCATCTATAAAGTCAAACTCGTTGCTGTCGAGTTGGAACTGACTCACAAACAAACCAACCAACCCTCCAGTGGGTTTCTGAGGCTGTAAATCACATGAAAGGAGATTGCCCATCATTCTCCAGGAGCAACTGGTGGATTTGAACCACCAGAAAGGCTCCACCTCAGGATTAGCAGTGCAGCCACCAGAGGGCCCTCATCTAGAATATAGAGCTAGTGATGGTATTACAAAGCAACTGTAAAAATCACCAAAGGGACAGTAAGTTCTTCACTAGTGTCAGCTATTTTTTTTTAAATAGTCATAATTGTAAATATAATAACACAAACACAGGAATAGTGGGAGGCTCCAGATAAAGAAGGAAAACAGGAGAGGGGGCAGGTAGACAAAGGCCCTGAAGAGAGGAGTCTTCTATCCGATCTACTAGCTCTCTCAGCATTCCTACTTAGGTCTACAGACCCACCCCCTTCCAACATAGTCCCGAGCCAATCAGCACACTGCATTCCCCTGTAACAACCATTGGCTCAGAGAAGGACACCCCATGAAGGCCAATCAGAGGCCTGGTATTACTTGGCCTAGAGGTTGGCAGGGTCAGTGGTCATGTCCACGCAGTGCAGGCCAGCTCTACAGCTGCAGTTCGTGATGTTACCTCTTCACTGCCTGACAGCCTCACTTATATCTGGAATACTGAGGGTTTCAATAGTATCGATGAGATCTAAAACTGAGGGGGTGGTCAGTTCTGCCCTCTGTCCAATAAGGCCTGCCTGATCTCCAGGGTGGGGAAGACAGTCTTCAGCTTTGGCAGCTTGCTTCTTGGGCCACAAACACCTCTTAGCCTTACAGCAACTGGTGGTTGGCTCTCCCTTCCCTAAACCTTGGACTTCCTCTGCTCTCTTCCACCATCCTGCTTGGGAACAGCCCCCCACCCCCAACCTCCTGAAGTGTTATTTCTGAATCAGCCAACAACAACCTCACGCTCATGAACATGTCTCAAAAACCCCAAAATTAAAAAAACAAACAAACAAAAAAGAACAACAACCCTAAACAACTCACAAAAACAAACAAAAAATCCCAAACAAACCCGCATTGCCATAGAGCCAGAACGGACTTGTTCTTCCACTGGGTTTCAGAGGCTGTAAATCACAGGAGAGGAGATGTCCATCTCTGTCCCGTGGAGCTGGTGGTGAGTTCCCAGAAAGGTGCCCCCTGATAGCAGCACAGCTCCCCACCAACTATACCACTAGCCCTCCCTACCATGGCATGTAGCATGCCCATAATCAGTACTAACCACTGGTTCTGAGTCCACCATTGTGGTCATGTCGTTTTCATTGGCTGGTTTAAGAAAGCAAATTATCAGGGAGCTCTGGTGGCCTAGTGGAAAGAAGCTGCACTGCAATCCCAGAGGTGCGTGGTTCGAATCCATCAGATGCTCTGTTGGAGAAGGAGGGACAATCTCCTCCTGTACTAATAAGATCCGATTTGACGGCACACACAAGAAATAATAAAATAATAAAAAAAAAGAAAGCAAATCATTGAGCTTTTTCTTTTCTCGTCGGCCTTAGCCTGAAAGCTGCTCTGAATTCTGTTTGTCATCATCACAGCCACACAGACAGATTGGAGCAGGGGCTGGGGGTGGGAGTGTGGGATGCATATGTTGCCCTGGCCTAGATCAAACCTGGATCTCCAGCATGTTGTTGTTGTTAGGTGCCATAGAGCCAGCTGTGATTCATAGTGACCCTATAAATAAGGAATCTGAACCCTGTCCTATTCTGTGCCTTCCTCATCATCTCTGACACATTTGAGCCCAGTGTTAAAGTCATTATGTCAATCCATCTCGTTGAGGGTCTACCTCTCTTTCACTCACCCTTCAATTTTCCAAGCATGATATCCTTTCTCCAAAGAATGGCCATTCCTGTCCAAAGTATGTGAGCTAGAGCTTCACTGTCCGTGACTCTAAGGGGCACTCTGGCTGCAACTTCTCCAAGACGTATCCGTTCCTTCTGGCAGTCCATGGGAAGTTCAGCATGCTTCTCCAACACCACAGCACAAAGGCATCGATCATTGCAGGCCTTCCTCCAGCATAGGAGGTGAGAATTCTATCACCAAATGATCCCTGCCTCCCCCAACCCACATTATTGTGATGTGTATCTAAAGCAACAATCTTTTTCCTGATGCCCAACTACTTTCTCTAGTACAAGATACCACCACTCTCCTTCTCTGCACACTCTACAAGCAAGTTTCTCTCATCCCCAAAGCTCTCTTACCTCCTTCAAGTCAATTCTCCCTGTGTTAGGGGAACACACCTCCACTGACGGCCTGAGAAAAGACAACCAGGCAGAGAAGGTACAGGAAATGCAAGGGAGAACAAGGTTGCTGGGCTCAGATGCTGAACAAGTTAAAGCTGACATGGTGGTTGGATTATCAATTAGGAGAGTCCTGCACTCAAAGGAGAAATCAGGGCTGGAGATAGAAATGTGGGTTAGGTAGGCATTTGTGGGTGTTTAAATCCCTGGGTCTGAACATTACATAAACTGGAAAGAAGGCCCAGGAAAGAGCTCTGGGATACTTCAACATTGACAGGGAATTAGGAGGAAGGAGAGACGGGCAGCCTGAGGGAAAGGCTTGACCCATGCCCACACCCCCAATATGCACCCCCAGAGCTGCCCCAGGCTGATGCACTCCCACCTCTCCAGCCCAGCAGGAGACAGGAGGTGGGGAGAGCCGGAGGAGAGACAATACACCCTGCTCTCTGCCTTCACTCTGGCTGCTGACCTGAAGCACCCTCCTCCCCCAGCCCCAGATCTTATCTCCGCCTCATCATTTAAAGCATCACATTCTAGTTGAGGAGCCCTGGTGGTGCTGTCATTAAAATCCTTAGCTGCTAACAGAAAAGCCAGGGGTTCAGATACATCAGCCACTCTCTAGGAGAAAAAAGAGTGACAGTCTGCATCCCTGGAGATGACAGACCTGCAAACCTGGGAGCAGGTTTTTTCTGTCCTATACCATGCTTATTTCGAATCCACCAGCTGCTCTGTGGGAGAGAGATGGGCAGTCTCCTCCTGTGCCTCTGCCAACCTGCTGGAGTGTCAGCCCGGAGTCGATACTAACTCAGTGGGACCCAACAACTACATATCATGTTTGGTAACGTCAGTGGGAAGCGGAAGACCTTGCATGAGATGGGTCGACCTGGCGGCTCCCACAGTGGAGGATGATGCGGATGGCACAGGGCCCGCAGTTTCTCCTTTTGTACACAGGGGCCGCGTGAGTCGGTGTTGGCTGACACATCTAAACCGACAGCTGTGGAGTGGGCTCTGACTCACTGAGACTCAGCCTAGGGTCGGCACGAGCCACCCTCAACTCAGCGGTGGGAGACGCGGTTTGGCTTGGCACTGTCGTTTATTTCTCTCTCTGCTCCACATACCTTTCTTTGTTTGCATGTCTGCCCTCTTCCCCTTGCTCAGGTCTCTCTCCATTTCTTGCTGAGTCTGGAACTTCACTCCTGTCCTTCTCTCCTGTTTACATTTCTCTGTATTTGACACACACTTAACCTCAACACCTCTCCTTTCTTTTCTCCTTTCCTTCTCTCACTCTTTTCTTTCTCTTCCTCTCCCTTCAGACCCTGCCCACAGGCATTTCAGAATGCTTCACTGTGTGCCATGACAGTGCAGGCTGTGGGGGCACAGGAGGCCTGGCCCTGTTTTCTGCAGCAGAGGCCAAGACAGAAACAAAATAACCAGATCAGCACAGCAAAGAGAAGAGTTCGCACAGCAATCCGTACTTTGGAGGAAAGCAGCCAGGGCCCGAGATCCACAAAAACAGAACAGTCAGAGGAACGTGGAGGTGGGGGTGATGGGTAGAGGGGTGCTCTCAATCTGTCGCTCACCTCCCCGCCTCCCTCCTTGCTCCCACGGCCTAGGTGGTGAAGAGGGGGAGGGGACACTGGGAATCAGAAGCACCTGGAAGTAAAATAGCAGAGAATCAACCCTAGGACCTGGGCCAAGGAGAAGAGAACTTCAGGACAGCCAGGCTGGTGATAATCAGGGCAGGGAATTGCTACAGGCAAGGCAGGGAGCGAACACCCCCGTTAGCTGGACAAGAAGCCTGAAGCTGAGGCTTTATATTCCAAGTTCAAGTCTCATTTTTGGAACTAATGAGCTGGCTGCGGAGCCAGGAGCTGTGGAGGCATAGGTGTGGGCGTGGGGACAAGAGTCATCAGTGTAAGGCAGGACTTCTCACCCTCAGCTCTATTAAACGTTTGAGCAAGAAAAGTTTTTATGGTGGGTGGATGTCCTGTACACTGCAGGGTGTTTGGCAGCATCCCACACCTCTGGGGGAGCTCTGGGGGTGTAGTCTATAGCGAGATGCACTCCTAACCCCCAGCAGCTGCCTCCCTGGCAGTTCAAATCCACCAGCAGCTGCAGGAGAAAGATGGATAACCTCCTGCATAATTTACAGTCTCCAAAATCCTACTGGAGGGTCAGCTACGAGTCAGTTCCAACTCAACAGCAATGAGTTTTTTAAAAAGCCCCTAGAAGCAAGTGGCAAGGCCCTTACTCATGATAACAGAAGTGTCTCTCTCTCCTACTCATCAGAACCAGCTCACAGATGGCCCTCCAGTGGGTTTTCAGAGGCTATAAATTACACGGGAGGAGATTGTCCATCTTTCTCTCACAAAACAGCAGATGGATTCAAACTGTCTGCTTTTGAGTTGGCAGCACAACTCCTTACACAACAGGCCAACAGAGCACCCCAAAAATTTCTCTAGACATTGCCCAATACCCCCGAGGAGGCAAAAGTATCCCTGGTTGAAAAATGCTGGTATATGTGTGGGGTCCTAGGATGGGCTGTGTCTATTTCCCTTTATCCCACAGTCTAAGTAGCAAGGAAAGGCTGTGACAAAATTAATAAGATGTAATCCACTTCCTAAATAACACGCCTCTGGAAACTCTATGAACTTTGATAAATGTCGATAGTTGTAGAGGGGCTTCAGACCTTTTGTTCATAGGGTCGCTATGAGTTGTGCTCAACTTGAAGGCAATCAAAAACAACATTAATGTAATGATTATATTACTAATAATGTAATGATAATGTGGTGCTGGAGAAGAGTATTGAGGGCACCATGGACTGCTAGGAAAACAAAGATTCATCCTGGAGAGGGTTAAACCGGGCTGCTCCTTGGAGGCAAGGATTCTGAGGCTCCGTCTAACATACTTTGGACATGCTGTAAGTAGAGACTGGTCCTTGGAGAGGGACATCATGCTTGGGAGGGTGGAGGGACAGTGCAGGAGGGGAAGGCCCTCTATGAGGTGGATTGATTCAGTAACTGGGGTAATTGGGATGGGTGTATCAGAGACAGTGCTATTGGCACAGGATAGAGCAGGGTTTAGGGCTGTTGTATATAGGGTTGCTATGAGTCGCAAGCCACTCGACAGCACATAACAAGAACAATGTTAAAAATGGTATTGAGTTGTTGTTAGGTGCTGTCGAGTCTAGTATGACTCATAGCAACCCTATGAACAGATCTGAACTCTGTCTTCTACGTCATCCTCATAATTGCTAACATACTTGAGCCCATTGCTGCAAGCACTGTGTAACTATGCCCCAAGCTCCTGAAATTAATTCTTATTCAATCCTATATTGACTCTATGAAGTGAGGAAACTGAGGCTCGGAGAAGTCAAGTCTCTTTTCCAATGTGACAGAGATAAGATAGTAAGTGATGAGATCTGAATTAAAATCCAAATATGTTCTTATTTAAGATTTTTCTTTGCATAGACACACTTTTTGACTTATAGACCCTTTTTTCATTTTTCACCACAGAAATTCTAATGCAAATTAAGGATTCAAATATTAAAGTGCAAAAAAAAAGAAAACCATTCGGTCCTGGGTTTCAACACACACACAAAAAAGAAAACCAGAATAAAATGAGAGCACACGTAGGTATGTTCTGCCAATCCTCGTGGCCAAAAGGAATTTACCAAATGACACACAAAGGGGGTCCCTGGATTAGAGACAAGCTCAAGGGCCTTTCTGCTGTTCTCCATATCACTGCTGCCTAGAGCCCACCCCTGGAGTCTCATTCAATGAGCCTCTGATCTTACAATATCAAAGCATCTCTTTCCCCAAGGAAAAGACTAGTCATAAATACTTTGTTGTTGTTTACTGCAGAGTCAGCAGAGACCCATAGCTGACCCTCTGGCAGGTTTTCAGAAGTAGTTAATTGCAAGGGAGGAGACTGTCTCCTGTCCTTCTCCTGCGGGGTGGCCTTGAACCATGTGCCTTTGGGATTGTAGCTCCACTTCTTTCCATAGTGAATTATCTACTCCCCCTTACCCTCATCCTAGAAAGTTTTAGAACGTTAAAGGTGAAATCAGCTTCTTAAGACAACTATGTGAACAGCAGTTCATGTTTTAGGGATTGTTGCCTTTTGTTCACTGCCACCGCCCAGGCTTGGAATGGTGCCTACCAATGCTAACTCAATCATGGCGATGTACTGAATGACGACCAACTTGAACTTCACCTCTACATCCTACTCTCCCACCTCAGAAATGCATGAGTTTGACCAAATCTCAGTGACCACTGGCTCAAAGCTAAGTTTGAAGGGTCCTGCCGCTCAGCACTTCAATAGGGAAGGAGTTTCCCAGACCATCCTTTAAGCCTTTGGCCCATAGCAGCTGACCTACAGGCACATCACACACCTTGTACCTCTAGTCACCATATGTCTCGTGACAATTAAGGGTGGAATTCACCGATGAATGGTGAGATCACATTGCAGCATCTTCTCAAGAGCCTCTCCTGCTCTTCCTCATGATCCAAAGCCATCTTCTCCCGACAAGAGACCAATCAAGTCTCCATAGTGACATTCATACAGACACCAGGAGCTTTCCACGGGAAGCCACTCCTGCTCTAGCTCCTCCCAGATCAGCCAGGCCATGGCGATGGATTGACTCAGAATGGATGTGAATACAAGGTCAAACTCAAAGTTCAGCTCCTTGAGTTGCTTCCCACAGTTCCGAGCTTCCTCATCCTTCACTGTTCAGTTTCTTGTCCACACAGGTACAAAAGTGGTTCTCCTTATTCTAAGTACCGTTCCCAAGTCTTGACATAAATTTATACTTGGACATGCTGGTGGTTGAGCTTCCCTGGCACTGAAAGTGGGTCAGTGTCCAGCAGTAACAGGACATCATCTGCAGAGAAGCCAGCAGCAGTGGCACCTCTGGGCCTTGAGAAGCCAGCAGTGCCTCTGAAGACTCATCACGGCTGCAGGCTTGGATGCTAGACACTTCTTTTTCTCAGTAAACTCTGTAGCACTCTTAAGGAAAAGGAAACCAGAATCATTTGAGATAAACAGAAGGAAGCTATAGAAACAAGCACAGGAATCAGAGTATTATATTTTAGTTAGATGCTTTCACCTGCCAAGTGCTTTGAGCGTGAGGTCCACTCTGTTTACAAGATCACACTTGAGTGAAAGGACGTTAAGATATATTAGCATCAAACTGAGATGTTTTATCCCTTAAAGTTCTGAAAGAAACTTAAACAGAATAATAGTCTCACTATGGATGACCTAATGCCACCAGGCATGTGTCTGTCTTTGGCAAGCACTGCCCACCTCATGCCACCTCACCAGGAGCTCAGCTGTGTTCCCACCGTGCAGCTGGAAGCGAAAGCAGGCAGGCTCTCTGGGCATTGGTGCCTTCTTGTGTGAATTGGGTTAGCACATGCATCTTCATAGAGTTCTTGTGAGGATCAAATGAAATGACAGAACGGAGAGGTGGCAAATTGTGAAGGATGGAGTGGGGACAAGTCATGGCCGTTCTTGGCAAAGTGGAAGGAACTTGAGATGAATGAGACAAAAATGCTTACGAAGTATTTCAGACACTTCGGGAAATGAGTGGCTGCTTGGGGAAGTAGGTAAGCTTAATACTTACCATATTGACCATATAATCATGACAAAAATGGCGAGTTAACCATTTCAATATCTGCTTCCTCTCTTTCTTAAAATTAACCCAAATCTGTTTTCATGTATTGATTCAGACTCAGGGCCTCTGTAAGTTACAAAGTCAAGTCATTCCACTGGGTTTTCTTTTCTTTTTTTGGTAGAAATGACAATTCTACCAAAAGCAACCTAAAATTTCAATGCAATCTCAAAACAGATATCAATACCATTCTTCAGTGATAAAAGTGATAAATTGCCTTTCAGTAGAAAAGGCAATTTCCAGTGGAAAGAGGGCCTGAAAAAGTGTTATTGTTAGGTGTCGTCAAATCAAGTATGACCCATAGCAACCCTATAAACAAATGATCTGAACCCTATTCTGTCCATCATACATACTTGAGCCTCATCAACATTTCTGAGCCAGTTGCTGCAGCCAGTGTGTCATCTGATCAAGGGTCTTCCTCTCTTTCATCAACCTTCCACCTTTTCAAGCATGATATCCCTCTCCTAGCAACATGCCCAAAGTATGTAAGGTAAAGCTTTGTCATCTTAGCCTCCAAAGAGCACTCTGGCTGCACGTTTTCTAAGACATAGCTGTTCACTTGGCAGTCCATAGGATGGATATTCAATACTCTAATCCCACACCTCAAAGGTGTCAATTCTTTTTTAAAAATATTTTTATTGATTTTCATATAATAATACTTTTACAGTATATTTCATTCATATACATTGTTTTATACAATCTTTCAATTATGTTGCATTTCATATAATAGCTCGTATACATTCTTTTATTAATTTTAGTGAAAGTTTATAGAAACTTAGGGTTTCCACTCATTCATTGTTGCACTTTAATCCATGCCCTCCCCAATTCACTCTTCTTGAAATGTAAAAGAAAAACTCTTTCATTACTATGCAATCCTTGCCTCTAAGTACACTCCACTGTGCAGCCTTCATTCTGGACTCCTGTCATGACAATAATACCCAATCATATATCCCTTTTAAACAGGTATGTCCCTCATCAGTTTCAATGCAGTATACATCATTTATTCCCTCCTTCTCTGTCTTCCTTCAACACCGATTTACAACAGGGTCCCTATGCAATATTTGTCCTTTTGTGACTGATATATTTCACTCAGCATAATGTCCTCCAGGGTCACCCATTTTGTATACTATTTCATGAGTTCTTTGTTTTTCAATGCTGCATAATATTCCATTGTGTGAATATACCAGAGCTTCTCTATCCATTTGTTTATTGATGGGCACGTGGGTTGTTTCCAGCTCTTTGCTATTGCCAAAATATGTGTGTGCTTATATCTGCTTGGGTGGTGGTTATGGTTTCTTTAGGGTAAATTCCCAGTAGTGGAATTGCTGGGTCAAATGGTATTTCTATTTGCAACTTTTTGAGAAAGTGCCATACAGCCTTCCATAGTGGTTGCCTCACATACATTCTATTTTTCTTTTCTTGTTGTGTACTGTCAAATTGGATCCAGCTGGCACAGGAGATTGCTCCTCCTTCTCCAGCAAAGCATCTGGTGGATTCGAACTGTGCTCCTTAGAGATTGCAACACAACTTCTTAGGCCACCAGAGCTACATCATATATATTTTATTTTACATTTTTTTATACTTAATTATTTACAAAATTCAAATACATTGTTTTTCAACCAGATCCTTCCCATTTCCCTCACTTCCCCATCGACTTGTATGACCCTATGATTAAT
Organism: Elephantulus edwardii; assembly: GCF_000299155.1. Lineage (NCBI taxonomy): Eukaryota > Metazoa > Chordata > Mammalia > Macroscelidea > Macroscelididae > Elephantulus > Elephantulus edwardii. The sequence continues at coordinate 1,596,389 of NW_006399823.1, forward strand.
CCCTCCCCCACATCCTCACCGGTCTTCTTCTACTCTCCCCACTAAAGGTGTCAACTCTTCTTCTGTCATCTTTATTCATTTTCCAGCTCTCAGACACATAGCAAGTGATTGAAAAGGCCATGGCCTGAATCAGGTGCACCTCAGTCTTCAAGCTGATACCACTGTTCCTCAATAATTTGAAGAGGTCTCTAATTATAGACTTTCCCCATGCAATATGTTTCCTGATCTCCCGAGTGCAGGTACCAATGGTGTTGATTTTGGATCCAAGTAAGATAAAGTTGTTCACAGTTTCAGTCTTTTCTCCATCTATTATCATGTTGTCGATAGGTCCAGTGGTGAGATTTTTGTTTTCTTGACATTAAGATGTAATCCATACTGAAGGCAATAGTTTTTGATCTTCTATAGCAAGTGCTTTAAGTCCTCCTCATTTTCAGCAAGCAAAGTTGGGTCATTTGTATAACGTAGGTTATTAATGCGTCTTCCTCCAGTCTTGATACCACATTATTCATAGAGTCCAGTTACCTGCCTGTTTTGCTCAGCATACAGATTGAGTAGGTAGGAGAGAGGATCAAAGCCTGATGTACACATTTCTTAATTTTAAACCATGTAGAGTTCCTTTGCTCTGTTCACACAACAGCGTTTTTGTCTATGTATGGGTTTTGCATAAGCATAATTTAGTGTTCTGGGACAAATAAAGCACTAAATAAATATGTTGTTGTTGTTATGTGCCGTCGAGTCGCCTGCGACTCATAGCGACCCTATGTACAACAGCCCTAAACTCCACTCTGTCCTGTGCCAATCGCACTGTCTCTGACACTCCCATCCCAATTATCCCAGTCACTGAATCAATCCACCTCATAGAG
>NW_006399823.1:1597464-1602734 GCF_000299155.1 Elephantulus edwardii
ATACTCTTCTCCAGCACCACAGCTCAAAGGCATCAATTCTCCTTCTATCCTCCTTGGTCATTGTCCAACTCTCTGATGCATAACAAGTAATTGCGAAGACCATGGCCTGTATCAGACGCACCTTAGTCTCCAGAGAGACACCATTGCTCTTGAGTACTTTTAAATATAGCACTACTGAAAAAGAAAAAGTAGGAGACATCATATTCCCTGATCTCAAAACCTGCGACACAGTCATAGTAATCAAGACAGCATAGTACCTGTACTACAACAGATACAGAGATCAATGGAATAGAATTGAGAACTAAGAAATCATTCTATGATCAACTGATCTTTGGCAAGGAAAGGACATCAAGTGTGTGAGGAAATAACAAGAGATGCTAGCAAAATTGGACATCCTGCAGAAAAATGAAGCAAGATCCATACTTCAGACCATACACAAAAACAAAACAAAACAACTCAAGGTGGATCCAGAACCTAGGGGTAAAGCCAAAAACTATAACATTCACCAGAGATAAACATACGAACAAATTTAGAAGCCCTAATCTATCCTATGAAAACTAGACTTCTAAGCATAATCAAAACCCAACAACTATGACAGAATAAAATAGATGAATGGGACCTTCTAAAATTTAAATTCTTGTGTGCATCAAAAATTTCCCCAAGACAGCAAAAAGGAAGCCCCTAGACTGGGAAAAAATATTTGGCAATGACATATCTGGTAAGGGATTCATATCTAAAATTCAGAGAACACTCCAATGCTTCAACAAGGAAAAGACAAAGTGGGCAGAAGATAAGAAATGACACTTCACCGGGGAAGAAAGCCAGATGGCCAACAATCACATGAAGAGACAACCTGGGTTTTCTCAACTATGATGTATGGAAGCCAGGACTTTCTTCCCAAGCACTGCTGGGCGGGATACAAACCACTTGTGCCACTTAGGGGCCTTCCTTGAAATCAGTACCCTCAATTTTTAGCTGAGCCTTAGATTTCACAGAATAAAGGCCACATTTTCCAGCCTCCTCTGCAGCTATATGTGACCACATGACTAAGCAAAAAGGTATGCGAGTGTGTTGTATGACTTCAAGGAAACAGCGTTATATAAATAGATCTATGAGAATGCTAATATGTGCTCATTGCCCCATTATTCTTTGTCTTTGCTTCCACCATACTACCCAGAATGTAGATGGGATGGCTGGCATTACAGCAGCCCTAGCCAACAATGAGTACAAGGACCACATGCCAGAAGGGTTAAGCAGATGGTTGGAAGGCCCTACTGACTTCGGAAGCTATGGTGCCAGCTCTGGATTGCCTAACTCCATTTTTAAATTTTATTTACCTGCGACCAGAATAAGAACATGGAAAGAATATACGGAGTCACTAGGCCAAAAGGAATAGGCAGACACAGAAGAATTTAATGAAACAACATATGAGCAAGAGCCTATGGTGATGAAGGAAGAAGTTCAGACTGCTTTGAAAGAATTGTCTAAGAATAAGAACCCAGGAACTGATGATATACTAATTGATATATTTCAGCTAACATATGCTGCCCTAGATGTGCTCACCAAGTTGTGCTAAGAAATGTGGAGAACAACCACTTAGCCAACTGACTGGAAGAGATCTATATTTGTTCCCACTCCAAAGAAAGGTGATTCCACAGAGTGTGGAAATTATAGAACAATATCATTAATATCACATGCAAGCAAGATTTTGCTGAAGATTATCCCAAAAATGACTGGAACAGCAAATCAACAGAGAACTATCAGAAGCGCAGGCTGGGTTTAGACGGGGTCGTGGTACTAAGGATATTGTAGCTAATGTTAGATGGATCTTGGCTGAAAGTAAGGAGTACCAGAAGAATGCTTATCTTTGTTTCATTGATTACGCAAAGGCATTTGACTGTGTGGATCATAACAAACTGGGGCTAACTATGAGAAAATGGGAATCCCAGAACACTTAATTGTGCTAATGCAAAATCTATACTTGGGCCAGGAGGCAGTCATCAAAACAGAGCAGGGAAACACTGCATGGTCCAAAATTGGGAAGGGTGTACACCAGGGCTGTATCCTGTCTCCATACCTTTTCAATCTTTATGCAGAACAGATTATCTGGGAGGCTGGACTATATGAGGAGAAATGTGGCATCAGGATTGGAGGAAGAATCATTATCAATCTGTGTTATGCAAATGACTCAACCCTGCTTGCTGAAACTGAGGAGGACCTGAAGTGCTTGTTGTGGAAGGTCAGGGACTGCAGTCTTCAGTATGGATTGAGGCTCAATATCAAGAAAACAAAACAAAGATTCTCACCACTGGGCCGATTGGCAGCATCATAATGGATGGTGAAGAGATTGAGATTGTTCACAATTTTGGTTTGCTTGGATCCACAGTCAACACTCTTGACCCCAACAGCTAGGAAATTAAAAGGCGTATTGCCATGGGAAAGTCTGTGGTTAGAGACCTCTCTAAATTGCTGAAGTGAAACAATGTCAGTCTGGAGACTAAGGTGCACCTGATACATGCTATGGTCTTTGCAATCACTTGATATGCATCAGAGAGCTGGACAATCACTAGGGATGATAGAAGGAGGATTGATGCCTTTGAGCTGTGGTGTCGGAGAAGAGTATCGAATATGCCATGGATTGCTAAGAAAACAAGCAGGTTTGTCCTGAAGAGGGTGAAACCAGGCTGCCCCTTGGAGGCAAGGGTTCTGAAACTTTTTCTGATGTACTTTGGACATGTTGCAAGGAGGGATCAGTCCTTGGAGAGGGACATCATGCTTGGAAGGGTTGAGGGACAGCACAGGAGAGAAAGACCCTCAATGAGATGGATTGATTCAGTGATTGGGGTAATGGGTTTAGGTGCATCAGACATGGTGAGATTGGCACAGGATAGGGCAGAGTTTAGGGCTGTTGTACATAGGGTCGCTATGAGTCGCAGATGACTCAACGGCACATAACAACAACAACAACAAGAGACTAGAGCTCTGGTGACCTAGTGGTAAGAATCTGCACTGCAATCTTAAAGGCACATTGTTTGAATCAACCAGCTACTCCAGGGGAGAAGGATGGGCAATCTCTCCCCCTGTGATTAACTTCCTCTGAAAACTCACTAGAGGGTCAGCTATGGATCATTTCCAATCATATGGCATACAACAATAACAACAAGAAGAGACTAGAACCTTGAGTACTTAAATACAAATATTTTTAATTTTCCTGTCATAGTCCACTCTAGTATTAACTGATAAAAATAATACCTTAAAACTTTTAAATTCTGTATCATTTATGTATTTCTGTACTGGGAAAGATAGGAAAAAACCAAATAAACCCTCAAATCCAGCCTTCAGCTAGCTGTGTGTCCCTGGACTTTCCCATCACCTGAGTTTCTTTATCTCAATATTGTGGGTAGATCAGGTTTCACCACTGTGTCTGTAATGGCAGTATGCTTTAAGGCTTGTAGAATACATACTGGAAGATTCACTCTGCTTGAAGAACAGTCTGACACTGTCCATAAAAATTATTATATGCTGCAAACAAACAAAATACTTAAGCTAAACAAAATGGTTACGTGTACTATATATTATGTGACTCAGAAATTTCTCCTAAGACTCAACTTGCATGCACAAAGGATGTATACCTGAGTATTCTGAGTATTCACTGCACCATTATCTTTAAACAAAACACTGAAAACAAAATCATAAACACAGGCTATACATGGATGTCACCTGATAGGATGCACAGGAATCAGACTGATTACATCTGTGGGAGGTACGGTGGGAGAAGTTCAATATCAGCAGTTAAAACTAGGCCAGGTGCTGATTGTGGAACAGACCTGCTCATATGCAAGTTCAAATTAAAACTAAAGAAAATTAAATCATATCCACAAGAATAAAAATTTGACCTTGAATTTATCTCCCATGAATTTAAAAACCAATTCAGGAATAGGTTTGAGGTCTTGAACACTAATGAATGAAGAAGACCAGATAAGCTGTGGGAAAATATCAAGAATATTGTTTATGAAGAATGCAAAAAATTACCAAAAAAAAATGCAAAAAGTCACTACTAAGAAGGAAGAAGAAAAGACCAAAATGGATGTCAGAAGAGACTCTGAATATTGCACTAGAGCATCAAGAAGCCAAAACAAAGGGAAGAAATCAAGAAGTTAAGGAGCTGAATATAAGATTTCAGAGAGTTGCTCAGGAGGACAAGGCAAAATACTATAATAAAATGTGTAAGGAACTGGAGTCAGAAAATCAAAAGGGCTGAACTTGCTCTGCATTTTTTAAGCTGAAAGAACTGAAGAATAAATTCAAGCCATGTGTTGCAATGCTTAAGGATGCTATGCGCAGAATACTAAATGATTCAAGAAGCATTAAAAGTAGATGGGAGGAGTATATACAGAGTCATTGTACCAAAAAGAATTGACTGACACAGAAGAATTTCAAGAAACAACATATGAGCAAGAGGCAATGGTGATGAAGGAGGAAGTACAGTCTGCTCTGAAGGAGTTGGCAAAAAATAAAGCCCAGGAATTGATGGAATGCCAATTGGCATATTTCAGCAAAGAGATGCTGCCCAGGATGTGCTTACCAAGTTGTGCCAGGAAATCTGGAGGACAACTACTTGGCCAACTAACTAGAAGAGATCCATATTTATTCCCATTCCAAAAAAAAAAGGTGACCCAACAGAGTGTGGAAATTATTGAACAATATCACTAATATCACACAAAACAAAATCCTGCTGAAGATTATCCAGAAAAGACTTGAACAGTACATTTGACAGAGAACTACTAGAAATACAAGCTGGGTTTAGAAGAGGTCGTGGCACTAGGAACATTATTGCCAGTGTCAGACGGATCCTGGCAGAAAGCAGAGTACCTGAAGAATGTCTATCTGTTTCATTGACTATGCAAAGGCATTTGACTGTGTGGATCACAATAAATTGTGGTTAACCTTGAGAAGAATGGGAATCCCAGAACACTTGATTGTACTTATGCAAAACCTATACTTGGGCCAAGAAGCAGTTCTCAGAATAGAGCAAGGAAACATTGCATGGCTCAAAATCAGGAAAGGAGTGTGTCAGGGATGCATCCTGTCCCCGTACCTTTTCAATCTGTATGCAGAACAGATTATTCAAGAAGCAGGGCTTTATGAGGAGGAGTGTGGCATCAAGACTGGAGGAAGACTCATTAACAACCTACGTTATGTAGATAACACAACCTTGTTTGCTGAAACTGAAGAAGATCTGAAACACTTGCTGCAAAAGGTCAAGGACT
>NW_006399823.1:1603674-1604895 GCF_000299155.1 Elephantulus edwardii
TGGGGCAATGGGGGTTGGTGTGTCAGACTTAGTGAGACTGACTGAGGACAGAGAGGGGTTCAGAGCTGCTGTGCACAGGGTTGCTATACATCATAGGCAATTCAATGGCACATAACAACAATAACATACCATGACAGGTTTGGAAGCAGGAGTGGCATCCACTTCCTAAATAGCACGCCTCCAGAAACTCTATGAACTCTGATAAACGTTGATAGTTGTAGAGGGGCTTCAGGCCTTTTGTTCACAGGGTTGCTATGAGTCATGCTTGACTCAAAGGTAATCAACAACAACAAAAAGTCCCATTTTACTTTTTAAAGTGGAGTGGTATGTTGCTAACCCAAAGGACTTGCTTCTCCAGGGGTTCAAAACAACTAGCAGCTCCACAGAAGATGTATCTAGTGTTTTCTAAGGTCTAGTTATGGTTCTAACTGCTTTATATGTATCTACTTGTTATGTATAAGCATTCTGGTGGCATAGAGGTGAGGAGCTGCACTGCCAACCCAAAGGTACAAGGTTCAACTGAGAGAAGAATGGGCAATCTCCTGCCATGTGATTTACAGCCTCTTAACATCTGCTTGAGGGCTTGCAGGAACATACACCAGCACTTGCTATTTGACGCTGTCCAGCCAATTTTGACTCAAAAAGGCCTTGCTGTTTGGTGCTGTCCAATTTTGACTCAAAGACACCATGTGACAGTGAGGAACTGCCTCATCTGGTCTGCTAAGTTGTTATCTTTTGGGAGGAAGATTGCTAGGTATTTCTCCATTACGTGGTCCAAACCACTCACCTCTGGACCAGCAGCCTAGTGTAACTCTTGTGCTACCAGGTGTCCTTAGCGACATACCATTTATCCCATTTTACAGACATAAAGTCAGGCAGAGAAAGGTTAAGAAAACACACTGGAACTCAAGCCACGCAGTAAACAGCCAAGCTGGAGTCCACACATGAAGACAAGTGAGGGACAATGTGAAATGAGTAGAGCTGGCTCCTCTTGGCTGAGTGTACAAGTCCACAGGAAAAGGTTAGGAGAAGCAGAAACTGCCTTTGTAAGAGTGCCTGCCTCTGGTCAGGGCAAAGGAGGAGCTTTGCATTTTTGTGATGTTTCAGCTTTTCACAGAGTAGGAGTGAATATGTACCGTAAAATTAAAAGCATTAATTTTTCAAAGGCTGTTAGAGACCTCCCCAGAGTACTGCAGAGCAATGATGTCAATCTAGAGACTA
>NW_006399823.1:1609333-1612339 GCF_000299155.1 Elephantulus edwardii
ATTTCAGTAGTTTGTATTATAAATGTGCCTTTATATAAAGCTTCCCACCACCCGAGGGATCCGAAAAAGTTTCCTTTTTTCCCCCCTTTTTATTCATTGTTGCACATTTTCTTTCCCTTCTACCCTCCCTCTCCTCCAGCCCATCCCACAATGCACCCCTTATTCCAGATTGTTCTCATACATATAATGAATAATCATTTACTCCTTTTGGACAGTTCTTCCCCTCATCTGTTCTAAAGCAGTGTTCATTATCTGTCCACTCTTTGCCTACTCCCTTCTCCACTCCCCCATGTCTGTCCTATTTTATAACAATGGTGTTATGCAGTATTTGTCCTTTTGTGGCTGAGATAGTTTACTTAGCATAATGTCCTCAAGGCTCCCCTATGTTGTATAATGTTTTACTATTCCATTGTTTTCAATGTTGCATAGTATTCCATTGTGTGGATGTACCATAGTTTTTCTATTCATTCATCTATTGATGGGCACTTAAGTTACTTTCATCTCTTTGCTATTGTGAATAATGCAAGAATAAACATGGGTTTGCATACATCTGTTTGAGGTATGGCTCCGGTCTTTTTAGGTATATTCCCTAAAGTAGTGGAAATTTCTGGGTCAAATGGTATTTCTATTTCCATTTTTTCTATTTTTTTAAATTTTTTTTTTAAGAAAGCTCCAGACTGCCTTCCATAGTGGCTGTACCATTTTACACTCCCACCAGCAGTGAATAAAGGTTCCAATCTCTCCACAATCTCACCAGCATTAGTATTTGCTGCCTTGTTGAACTTTACTATTGTTTCTGGGGGTGAGATGATATCTCATAGTTGTTTTTATATGAAGCTCTTTAATGATGCATTTTATACTTGTTTTACTAGCATTTTATCAAAATATAACCACATTTTATAACCAAAATATACCACCACCCTCAAGAGTTGTCTGCTGAGTGTGGCATTCCTAGAAGCTGGACTCCTGTCCTCACTCTCTGGCCTGCTGGCCTGTTCGGTCACAAGTGCCACCCACTCCTGGGAGCCTCAGTGGGTGTCCTGGGGTTTCCTTTCTCACAGTCCATTCCAAAGAGGCTCCAACTTGCCTCCCTCCTGATCTGGCTCTCTGATGTCCACCTTCTGTTCCTAGCCTGCATCCTTCTCACAGGCCTTGAAGATGAAAGCTCAGCAAGACCAGACCATCTGTGCACCTCTGTGAGGCAAAAAGATCAGGATCTGTGCCCAGGTGCTGAGAAGGGACCTGGGGGCCAGGAGAGGTAGGTCAAGCAACAGAGAGGAAACTTCAGTCCCTCACCACTCACAGGTCCCCAGGGATGTGTGATAGGATCACCCGAGAAAGAAAAAGAAAAGCCTTACAAACTAAGAGATGCATGCCTGAGCAAACAGGCCACCAAGTGGGTTGGGCCTCAAAAAGCCACTGATCACCACAGCTCTAGGGCAAAGCCTACCCATTACCTCAAAGATCCAGCTCAAGAATTCTGGGGGTTACTTAGCTAAAATGTGCAAATATGTCCACCAAAACAACATACTAAAAGACTCCTAGAAGCTCTATTTATAACCCTAAACAACCAAAGGTTCATTAACAATAATCTGTTAATAAGTTGTGGCATTCTAGTTCAATGTAGGGAGCTCTGGTGACCTAGTGGTAACAAGCTGTGCTGCAATCCTAAAGGCACGCAGTTCAAATCCACCAGCTGCTCTGCAGGAGGAGGGGAATTCTCCTTCTGTGCAGTTTACTACCTCTGAAAACCCACTGGATGGTCAGGTATGGGTCAGCTCTGAATTGAGGGCACACAAGAACAATAACAGCCAGTGCAACAGCTAATGAATAGTTATGAGCCACAATGTGGATGAATATTACAGCTATAATATGGAAAAAACTACAACAGGTAAAACGAATCTACAGGATCAACAGCCAGGAGAGAATGGATACACGCATAGTAATTGGAAGGGGAGTGAATTTCTTGCTCTGAATGTTACTTCAGTAGGTGAGTTCACTTTCTGAAGGTTCTTTGAGCAGTAGACTAAAGAGTTTAGTGCTCTTCTTAAGTGCTCTTCTTAAAGTGTGTTTTACTTCAATAAAAGCTGACTTAAAACAAGTGGAAGCATTGCACGGATTAAGCAAGCCCTGGAAATAACTTAATTGCTCATCAATGGGTAAACGATGTGATAAAAAGAGCACACCCAGGCACACTTGCCACCACACAGTCCTAAGAATGAGGAGGTTCCTTATGCAATTATGGGTGAAATCATCTCTCAGGACATAATACAAGCAAAAGGCAAGGTCACAAATGGTACAATGTCACCATTTCTGTAAAGATTGAAATACTGTGTGTGTGTGAGTGCACATAAATTTTATACATAAAATATCTCTGGATGGATTTATACAAGATACAGTGTTGGTTATTTCTAGAAGAAGTGGGTGACTGGATGACAGTTGAATATCATTGATCACCTTCTACACCTTTTAATGCTGAACCATTTGCATAGACACACACACATAATCTACTGGAACCCAAAGGTGGGTGGGCAGTCAACTAATCAATGACTAAGTGTGTCTAGGTGGTGCCCCCACTAGCCCAGGAGTTGACTAAATCCAGGGAGTCTCTGGAGTTAGAGCTGTATACAGGATGACTGCTCATCTCTGCAGATGGCCAGGGATCACCAGCGACCACCTGGTTGGGGTGAGGGGAGTGGGAAGTCATTTCTCCGACTTTTCGGAGGGCATGGGGAATTTGTGGTGTCAGCCAGCCACAGGTGTGGCTCCCCTTACAGTTCTGAATTTCCATGACCCCCTAGTTACAATTCTATGAACTGCTTATCTGCACAATTAGTGTTTCAACCATTTCTTCCTTCAGTTAGGATTTGAAGTACTTCTTTGTCTTTTCTTTTTAAAATGAGTTCCAGAGTCATCATTCATGTCTGTATCTTTGTTTTCTGGTGTCTTTGGCACAGAGGGCCTCAACTGCCATCAGCCGGCCTGCCACCTTACATGGAAGTGTCC
>NW_006399823.1:1612769-1614314 GCF_000299155.1 Elephantulus edwardii
GTTTTGAATTTCTTTATTTTATTTATTCCATTTACTTGTGTTCCCCATGCCCCAAGTTCAGCCCAGACTAAGCCCACAGCACATTCATGGCCTTTAGATCCAGTCTTCTCTCTCTTCTCCTCACTCTGCTCTATCAGCTCTGCCACATTCAAGCATAAGATTGGGTCAAATAAGAATGGGTCATTGGTCTCCTGCACCCTGTTTGGTTCCCACCTCGTGCAGGATAACTTCCCTCGTCCCCCTTTTGCTCCTCCAGACAGCTTCCTTCCTCAAGTCCAGCAGTCCGTGTGTCTGTTTATCTCTTACTGCTCTGGTGCATCTTTCCCAGTCTTCTTTTCCAGCTCCTTCCCACCAACCCTATAAGACTAATGCCTCCTAGGCTGTCTTCTCTTCTCCCTCCACACATCTCCCTGAACCATCTTACCCATACTCTGATTCTCATGATGATGACAAACAACCACCTCTTTGGTCAAGACCTGCCTTTTGACTCCAAAATCCCAAATATCAGTTGCTTGAGAAGAGGACCACTCTTGGTGATTCCATGTATGTCAGAATAGAATTGTGCCCCATGTTTGTTTTTTTGTACCATTGAGTTGGAACCAATCCGTACCTGGGTTTTCAGAGGCAGTAAATGGCATTGGAGGAGATGACCTATGTCTCTGCTGTGGAGCAACTGGTGGATTCAAACCACATGCCTTGGAGATTGCAGTGCAGCTTCTTACCACCAGGCCACCATAGCTCCCTACTGTGCCTCCAAGGGTTTCAATAACTCAGGCCAAGGCACCTCTACATGGATGTAAACCATCAATCTTCTGGTCAATAGTCAAGTACTTAATCATTTGTGAAACCCAAGGATTCCTGGTACATCTCATACCAGTTAAGATGCCATTTAGGTCTTTCTGATACCACAAAAGGCTGGAGCTGTCAGAGGCAGGGCTCCAGGCTTCTGTTCAAACTATCTTTTGGTAAGCAGTCAAACATTTAACCATTTGCACCATCCAGGACTCCATCACAGGGGCCTTAAATCCAATATTTCCAAGATTAATTGTCTCCCAACACCAGAAGTACCTGCTCTTCTTTCTGCCTGCTTTTTAAGCCTCATTCCAGTAAGCCAAACCTCTACGGTGAAAACTGGGAGCCTCCACGACATCCACTTCTTCCTCACCTCTGACACAGCCTATTGTTCTCCTGAATAGGTCTCCAATCATTCTTCCCTCTTCCTCCTTCATCCTCATCATCTTCCACTCAGACCGTGGCCACAACCTCTTTGGCTCCTTGCCTCCCATCAGGCCCCTATCAGCCCTATTCTCCACAGCAACCCCATCTTTATAAGTTCTCACTGGGACCACATAAATTCCATCCCTAAGAGTGACTGCTCATTACTTGAACTCCAAGAGTTAAGTTTAAAGGATTTCAATAACCGGTTCTACCTACCTCCAGCTTTTCAGCTTTTCTTTGTTCTAGCACAGACCGTGGCGTGTTGCAGACAAAGTGATTTGACTCAGATCACAAGGCAAATAATAATAATAATAATTACTAGTATTT
>NW_006399823.1:1616834-1622624 GCF_000299155.1 Elephantulus edwardii
TGCATCTCTCTTAGGGCTAGGGATTTTGAGCATTTCTTCATGTGCTTGTTAGCCATCTGAATGTCGTCTTCGGTGAAGTGCCTGTTCATTGTGAACAAAGCAACAATAAACATGGATGTGCATATATCTGCTTGGGTGGCAATTCCAGTTTCTTTAGGGTTTATACCCAGTAGTGGAATTGCTGGGTCAATGGTATTTGTATTTCGAACTTTTTGAGAAAGCACCATACTGCCTTCCGTAGTATTAAGCAGACTTTCTAAGAAAACTTGGCTGGTATTGGCACAATCAGGGTTCTAAGTCAAGTCATTTGACAACTGAACTCTTCCATCCCCATAAAAACGGTCACCTCAGTATGAGCAAACTCCTAGGCAAGTGCTATACCCATAAGAGCAAATTATATGCACAGACAGGAAAGGATAACATCGACAAATGGGACCTTTGAAAGATTAATTCCTTGTGTGCATCAAAACCTTTTTTCCAATAGGGTGAAGAGAAAATCTACTGATTGTGGGGAAAAAACAAAACAGAACACATTTGGTGATGACATCTCAGACAAAAGTCTCATCATAAAAGTTTACAGAATCCTACAAGGCCTCCAGAAGAAAAAGACTGATAACCCAATTAGAAAATGAGCTAAAGACATGGAAAGACTTTTCACAGAGGAAGACATTCAGATGGCCAACAGACACATTGAAGAAACGCTCAAAGTCACTGGAAATAAGAGATGCAAATCAAACCATGATGAGATCCCGTCTTATCCCAGTAGCAGGGAAAATATCCAATGCAGACTTGAAAAGACAAGGTAATAGTAGGCATAGAACAATGGTGATTAAATTTATAAAAGACAATGTTATGGATGATCATATGAAATACAATGTGAATGATGGAATGTATGAAACACAATGTACATGAACACAATGTAAAGGAATTTTAAAAAATTTAAATGTACCCCCCAAAAGAGCAAATTATAAACAAACAAGCATGACATTGTTGTGCTGCTGATTGCCTTCAAGTCGAGCATGACTCACAGCAACCCTATGAACAAAAGGCTTGAAGACCTACAACTATCAATATTTATCAAAGTTCACAGAGTTTCCAGAGGCATGTTATTTAGAAAGTGGATGCCACTCCTGCTTCCAAAACTGTCATAGTATGTTATTGTTGTTATGAAGCACAACATACACAATTACAAAACAAGTAACAACATGCAAGTCACCTCTATAATACAGCAAACTGACAGATGAAGTGCTATAGTGTAAAGCAAGCAAGCATAAATTATCATAAAACAAGTATGCATGCTATGGGAAACAGGAAACAAACTCTCTAGCCTAAGACAGAGTATTTGACAGCCCAGCAGAAGACTAGAGTCAAGGTGCCCAGTTAGATCAAGTTTCTGCTCATCTGAGTGGTCGCTAAAGCCTCAAGACAATGAGCAGCCAGGCTACGGGTTGCACCTCTTCTGGTCTAGGGTGGGGTACCCAGCCTGGGGTAGAGTTTTTGCTCAGAGGAGCCTATGTGAGTTTGCCTTGGTATACTTGGTGTTTCTGCAATTCCAGGGGATGTGTGCAGGTAGAATACTCACTCAGATAGAGCTCGTGTAAAGAGACAGTCATTGCCAATCTGATTTGTCCATATGTGGTCATATGTGGCCATGCAGTGTGTCAGGTAAGAGTGGAAGGACCCCAACAGAATTGGAAACTACTGGCTATGGAAAGGCATTTGACTATGTGGATAATAATAATAAATTATGGATAACACTGAGAGGAATGGGAATCCTAGAACACTTAATCAGTCACTCAATACACACTTGTTAGGTGACATTGAATGGAGTACAACCCATAGTGACCCTAGGAACAACAGATCTGAACTATGTCCTATTCTGCACCATCCTCACACTTCTTGACACACTAGAACCCACTGCAGCAGTCACAGTGTCAATTCACCTGACTGAGGATCTTTTTTTCCTTTGCCAACCCTCCCCCTTTCCAAGCATCATGTCCTTCTCCAAGGAACAGTACCTCCTAACAACATGCATGAAGTATGTGAGATGACGCTTTATCATCATTGCCTCCAAGAAGCACTCTGGCTGCACTTTCTCCAAGACATATTTGTTTGTTCTTTTGGCAGCCCGTAGGATGTTCAGTACTCTTCACCAAAATTACAGTTCAAAGACATCAATTCTTCTGTTCTCTTTAATCATTATCCAGCTCTCAGATGGATAACAAGTGATGGAAAGACCGTGGCTTGAATCAAAGGCACCATAATCCTCAAACTGACATCATTGCTCTTCAATAATTTGGAGAGGTCCTTGAATGCATATTTGTCCAGTGCAATGCATCTGATTTCCTGGCTGCTGGTACCAAGGATGTTAATTATGAATCCAAGTAAGATGAAGTTGTTGACAGATGCAATCTTTTTTCTACTGTGATGTTGCCTACTGGTCCAGTGGCAAGAATTTTTGTTTCCTTGACATTGAGTTGCAATCCATACGGAACACTGTATTCTTTTATCTTCTGAAACAAGCGCTTCAAATCCTCCTTACTTTCAGCAAGCAAGTTGTTCCATCTGCATAACACATGTTATTGATGAGCCTTCCTCTGATCTTGATGTCACATTCTTCTTCACACAGTCCAGCTTCTCAAATAATTTGCTCAGAATACAAATTGAAATTGAACAGGTATGGAAAGAGAATACAGCCCTGGAGCACACATTTCTTAATTTTAAACTATGTAGTGTTCCTTTGCTCTGGTCACACAACAGCCTCTTGATCTAGGTATACGTTTCACATGAGCACAATTAAGTGCTCTGGGGTTCCCTTTCTTCTCAATGTTAGCCATAACTTGTTATGATTCACACAGTCAAATGCTTTTGCATAGTGAATAAAGCGAACCGGCATTGTTCTGATATTTTTTACTTTGATCCAGGATCCAACTGACTTCAGCAATGAAATCCCTGGTGCCATGTTCTCATCTAAAACCTGCTTGAACTTACGGCAATTCCCTATATGTACTATTCTAGCTCTTTTTGGATGATTTTCAGCAGTATTTTGCTTGCATGTGATCTTAATGATTTAGTTAGTTTCCACATTCTGTTGGATCACCTTTCTTGGGAATGGGAATAAATACGGACCTTTTCTATCTGTTGGTCAGATAGCTGTCCTCCAAATTTCCTGGCATAGACTGATGAGTGCATCCAGATCTGCATCTGTTTGTTGAAGCAAGTCAATTGGTATCCCATCGATTCCTGGGACCTTATTTTTGCCAATATCTTCAGTGCTTCAACCCCCTCTTTCATTACCATCAGCTCCTGCTCATATGGTACTTCCTGAAATTTTTCAATGTCAGTAAATTCTTTTTGGTACAGTGATTCTGAGTAATTTCTCCACCTTCCTTTGATGCTTCCTGGATCATTCAACATATTGTTCACGTTGTTGTTGTTTTGTGTACCATTGATTTGGAGCCAACCCAAAGCTGACCTTTCAGCGGGTTTCCAGGGACAGTTAGCTACACGGGAGGAGACTGCCCATCCTTCTCCTGTGGAGCAGCTGGTGGACTTGAACTGTGTGAACTGTGTGCCTTCGGGATTGCAGGACAGTATCTCAACAGTAGGCCACCAGTGCCCCCTGTATTGCCCATAGCATCTTTCAATATTATGACTCAAGGCTTTTCAGTATTTCAACTTGAGAAATACAGAGTGAGTTCTTCGCTTTTTATTCTCCAATTTCAGCTTTCTGCACATTTCATTACAGTAATTTGCTTTATCTTCTCAAACTGCCCTTTGAAACTTCTGTCAATTCTTTTAATTCAGCATGTTTCCCCTTTGTTTTGGCTTCTCAATACTGTAGTGCAATTTTAATATACTCTTCTGACATCCATTTTGGTTTTTTCTTTCTCCTCTGTTTGTTATTGGTTTTTGTGTTTGTTTTTTTTTAATTGTGATTTTAACGAAAGTTTACAGAAAAGTTGGATTTTCATTAATTCATTGTTGCACATTTTCCTCCCAATGCCCCCCAGGTCACTTTTTTTAACAAAATATATTTATTCCTTGTTGCATCTCTTCTGTCTTTGTTAATGACCTTTTGCTCTCTTCATGAATAATATCCTTGATATCATTCACAGCTCATCTGGTCTTCAAACATTGGTGTTAAATGTTTTAAATCTATTCTTAAGGTGATTTAAGAATTTGGGTGGAATAGAGTCAAGATCATGTTTTGGTCCTCATAGACTTGAATCCATTTTCTTCAGCCTCAGTTTGAACTTGCACATGAGTAACTGATGCTCTGTTCCACAGTCTGCCCTGGCCTGATTTTGACTACTGACATTGAACTATTCCACAAATGTAGTCAATCTGATTCCTATGCAGTCCATCAAGTGGGGAATCTGTGTAAAGTCACTGTTTGTGTCTTTTAAAAAAGATATTTGCAATGAATAAATCATTGAACATTCAAAATTTGGTCATTCTATTTCCAGCCTCATTTCTGTCACCAATTACATACTTTCCAACCACTATTCCTTCTTCATCGTTTCCAACTTTGTATACCGGATAACAACTGGATTAGTGCATCTTGATTGCATGTTTGGTCAATTTAGGACTGAAAGATTTGGTAAAAATTTTCAATTTCCTCCTCTTTGGCTTTAGTGTAGGAGGCTGTATCTGAGCAATAGTCTTATTAACAGATCTTCCTTGTATGTATATATATAATATCCTATTACTCACAACATTGTACTACAGGAGAGAACCTGAAATTTCTCTTTAACTGTATTTTTGTTATGTGCCATCAAGTTATCTGTGACTCATAGCAACTCTATGTACAACAGCTCTGAAGCTTGCCCTGTCCTAAGCCAGTCTCACTGACTCTGACACATTTATCGTCATTACCCTAGTTACTGTGTTAATCCATCTCATGCAGGGTCTTCCTCTCCTGTGCTGTCTCTCCACCCTCCCAAGCATGATGTCCTTCTTCAAGGACTGGTCCTTCCTGGCAATGTACCCAAAGTATGCAAGATGGAGTTTCAATATTCTTGCCTCCAAGGAGAAATTTGGTTTTTCCCTCTCCAAGACGGACATGTTTGTTCTCTTTGTGGTCCATTGTATGTTCAATATTCTTCTCCAGCAACATAACTCAAAGGCATGATCTGTCATCTTTAGTCACTGCCTACCTCTCTGATGCATAGCAAGTAATTGCAAAGACCATGGCCTGTATCAGGTGCACCATAGTCTCCATACTGACATCATTACTCTTCAGCACTTTGGAGAGGTCCCTGACAGTCGACTTCCCAATGCAATTTATTTATCTTTTGATTTCCTAACTGCTGGAGCCAAGTATTCCTGATTCAAGACTCTCAAGTCCTTGAACTGCTTTGGGATTAAAATATGATTTTAACAGAATAAAATTTGTCTTCTTGACAGTTTCAACTCATTCTCTCCACCAATAACCTAACAGATTCTGTTTCCTCCACACTTAATGCCTTTCTAGGCATTACTTAAAGCCAGGACCCATAAAGATGAAAATAGGTGACTTGCTTACAATAAAATAAATCAAATGTAACCATATAAAAATTTAATGTTGTTGTAGTCATATGGCATTGAGTTGACTAGGACTCATAGAACAATAGCTCTGAACCTTACTCTATCCTCAATCTGTTTCTGACACACCTAACCCCATCACCCCAGTTACCATGTCAATTCATCTCACCTGGGGCCTTCCTCTTCTGTATTAACCCTCCATTAAAATGTCCTTCTCTAAGGACTAGACCCTCCTGGCAACATGCCTAAAGTATGTGAGATAGA
>NW_006399823.1:1623044-1624406 GCF_000299155.1 Elephantulus edwardii
GTTTATTTTTATTTTAAACATTTATTTTTTTAGAATGTCATCTTTATTTATCAGCTTTTGAAATGTATCCTCTTTATTTAGGCAAAATGTAAAATACAAAAGACCTGACTGTTCAAAAGTTAAGAATAAAGGCTTTTCTTTAAAAACAAATACACAAAACTAACAATTCTAAGTCATATGCCTCAACCATACCCTTCAAAAATTTTTTCTTTTAGTGAAAATATCCATAACAACATTTTCTTCATGCATAGCTCAACTCTTTGCTCACTGTATCACTGTCTCTAGCCACTGGCTTGGCACTGTTAAGACTCTGTTCCTTATCCTTCTCTGAATTTTGGAGTCACTGCTGCTGATTTGATCTCACATAGGCAATTCTTGTAAGAGTGTAACGCTCAGTGCAAATGTTCTTCACTGATTGAGCTAAACTGTTGTTCAATTCAAAGATGATTTCATGGGATAGTTTCAGTTCAAGATAGTAAATCTGGTTTAAGAGTTTGACATTCTATTCCAAATTTTCCCTCCCTTTGGTCAGACTCCATCTACTGTGTCCCTGATCAAAACAAGATGATACCCTTTTAAAATTAATTCAGGTTTCCAAACTACCATAGCACTCTTCCCTTTTCCAAATTAGTGTAGCACATTATCTTTAATCCACAACATAATGTCTATATTGTCTTAATTATGCTACCAGTAATATATCTCAAAACTTTTGAGTAGAGATAATTTACCATAACTAGCACTACAAATTAGATGTAATAGGCACCTGTAAAAGTTAGTATTTGCTTTCAGGTAAACATCTCTTTATTATTTGGATAGAATGAGAAGGATTATGTGTGTTGGTGGTAGTATGTGCAATCTAGGAAAGTTAGAGACAAACTGTTAACATCTAATAGTTTGCTGCCCAAAAAGGCTAA
This sequence comes from Elephantulus edwardii, assembly GCF_000299155.1. Taxonomy (NCBI): domain Eukaryota; kingdom Metazoa; phylum Chordata; class Mammalia; order Macroscelidea; family Macroscelididae; genus Elephantulus; species Elephantulus edwardii. The sequence goes on from NW_006399823.1 coordinate 1,623,959, forward strand.
TATAATTCAGATGTCTAACCCTAAAAGTCAAATCCTCAAAAGCACGATATTTGAAGGTGTGTGGGTGTGTGGGGGGGGGGGATCACATGTGTGTATGCATACACACACATTTTATAATTATACTGTAACTGAAACACTACTTTAGACTCTTTATAACTTTGAGACCATTAATAATCCATGTCGAAGAGATGGTCATTCAATCAAAAGCCATCTTGATATTGTGTTCCTGCTCCTTGTGATGGCAACACTTGAAAACTTGTGCCACCTTTTCTACCTTCCTCTGGAGCAAGCTTGACAGTCGAAGTAGAGGACACAGAAACACTGAAAGGACCAATGTTAGTCATCCCAGTTGGAAACAGTAATTTCAGATTGGCATTAAAATCATTGGTGGTTGGAGTAGTGGCAGGAGTGGTGGTGGTAATAGTCGTGGTGGTAGTAGTAACAGTGG
>NW_006399823.1:1624896-1637348 GCF_000299155.1 Elephantulus edwardii
GCCATTGACCCCAATATTCGTTTTTTGATGTTGAGTTTCAATCCATATTAAAGACTACAGTCCTTGACCTCCTACAGCAAATGCTTTAGACTTTGTTCAGTTTCAGCAAGCAAGGTTGTGTCCACTGCATAATGCAAGTTCTTGATGAGTCTTCCTCCAATCCTGAATCCACATTCATCTTTATAAAGTCCAGAATGATCTGTTCTGCATACAAATTGAAAAGGTATGGGGACATGAGGCATCACACTTTTCTTGAGTCTGAACCAAGTAGTGTTTCCTTGCTCTGTTCTGACAGCTATCTCCTAGTCCAAGTATAGGTTTCATACGAGCAGAATCAAGTGTTCTGGGATTCCCATTCTTCTCAAAATGAGCCGCAATTTTTTGTGATCAACATAATGAAATACCTTAGTATAGTCAATGAAATACAGATAGACATTCCTTTGGTACTCTCTGCCTTCTGCCAAGATCCACCTGACATTGGTGATGATGTCTGTAGTGCCACAGCCTCTTCTAAGCCCAGCTTGTATTTCTAGTGGTTCTCTGTCGATGTACTTCCAGTCATTTTTGGATGATCTTCAGAAGGATTTTGCTTGCACGTGATACTAGTGACATCGATCATTTGGTAATTTCCATACTCTGTCAAGTAATCTTTTTCCGGAATGGGACTAAATATTGACCTCTTCCAGTCAGTTGACCAGGTGGTTGTCCTCCACATTTCTTGGCACAGCCTGGGGAGCACTTCCAGGGCTGTATCTGTTTGTTGAAATATGTTAATTGGTACTCCATTAATTTCTGGGGCCTTGTTTTTTGTCAATTTCTTCACAGTAGCTTGAACTTCCTCATTGCACATAAGTTGTTTCATGAAATTCTTCTGTGTCAGACAGTTCTTTTTGGTACAGTGACTCTGTGTACTCCTTCCATCTTCTTTTGATGCTTTCTATATCACTCAATATTCTGCTCATAAGCATCCTTAAGTATTACAACTCCTTGAGTATTAAAACTTGAACCTTGAATTTGCTCTTCAGTTGCTGGAATACTGGTCAGGCAAGTCAGAGGTCAGAAAGGGAGAAGCAGAAGTGGATGCTGGTGAAGCAGAGGTGGGGTGGAAGGAAGCAAGTCACTGATGTCAAAGGAGGGGATGAGGGCAGCACCAAATCAGTTACTTTTGTAATGAGGAAGTGTTTAGCCACTCTTCTGGGTAAAATGTTTGTCTTTCATATATTACTCTAAAGCTGAGCATTTAAATTAAGGCAGTCTAGGGAGAAGGGAAAAATTAATAGAAAAAGTCAAAATAAAAAAAAAACCAAACCTGGGAAACCAACTCATATCACAGAGAGTTTACTTTCCTAATGTATAATGAGTTCCTAGTTCCCCCTTTAATGGGAGAAAATACTATTAACATACTTTTCAAACGTATACAAGAATTAATAGCTTACAGAAAAAATATAAAAGGTGCTCAACCTCATTAATAATAAGAGAATACCAAATTATTACCATAACAGAGTAGTTTTACCCATGAGATTGGCAAAAAAAAATGCTTGATAACACACTGGGTTGGTAATAAGGATGTAGAGAAATAAGCTTTTCATGTATTGATGGTGGGAGTTGCTGTTAGGTGTTGTTGAGACAAATATGATTCACAGCGACACTATGAACAAGCAGATCCTAGCATATCCTCTTTTTAAAAAAATAATTTTAATGAACATTTACAGAGATTTTGGATTTCCATTCATTCATTGAGCATATCTTCTGTAGTTAAATTTATCACACAAACATATCTTTCTAGGCTGGGAAGATGAGTGGAATGGCCAGATTCTGTGAAGGTGCGTTTTCTGGTTTGGGATTGAGACTAAGGTGTGACTCTTGCTCCCAACAAGGTGTGAGCTGATTGGATTTGGCCTCATATTTAAAAAGGCTTTTAGGCCCTCCGGCCTGGTTTTTGTGTATCTCCCAAATAAAACAAGCTTGGAAGCAGGAGTGGCATCTACTTCCAAAAAAGCTTGCCTCCAGAAACTCTATGAACTTAGAGAAAAGATGAGAGTTTTGTGTTCAAGACTTTCGTTCATAGAGTTGCTATGCGTCATCTAAGACTCTATAGCACTTAACAACAATAAATACATATACCATTTAACCCAGCAATTCCACATTTATTTTATTCTTATAATTAGTTGTGTATCAAATTACTTGTATAAAGGGTATTGATTGTGAGTAATATGAAAACATTGATAATTTCCATCTTTTCTCCATCTATCATGATGCTTGTCTATTGGCCCAGTGAAGATTTTCCCCCCCTTAATGTTGAGTTGTAATCCTTTTTGAAGGTTGTAGTCTTTGATTGCTGCAGCAAGTATTTTAAGTCCTCCTCACTTTCATCCTTGCTCCTGAGAGGCTTAGAGAGGTCCTTACCAGCAGATTTTCCCTACACAATGTTATGCAGATGATCTGATCTTCCTTGCTAAAAGTGACGAGGACTTAAAATACTCATCTGAAAGTTGGACAGGGAATTAGGAAGACTTGATGTCTCTGAACTGTAGTGTAGAAGAAGAGTACTGAATCTACCACAGGCTGCCAAGAGAACAAACAAATCTGCCTTGAAGGAAGTGCTAATACTATGTGATGCGTTTCACTTTGTCTCATTTGGGGGATATTTTCAGGAGGAATCAACCCTTAGAGAGAAAAATCATGCTTGGAAAAGTAGGGTCAGTGAATAAGATAAAGACCTAAATGACATGGCTTGGCAAAGTGACTGCCACAATGTTTTTTAGCGTAATAAAGATCATGATGATAGAGCAGGATAGAGCGAGGTTCAGATATGTTGTTCACAGGGTTGCTATGAGTCATGGTGGACACTCGATGACACCTAACAACAATGGTCATTAATCAAAACAACCTGCCCTCCAGAATCCAACTGCTTCCCACAGGAGGCTCCAAAGCTGGAGACTCTTAGTCAGGGCCCAACTGACTTTAAAAAAAATGTTTAAAATTTTTATTATTATTATTATTTTGTGTGTGTGTGCCATCAAATCAGATCTGACTGGTACAGGAGGAGATTGTCCCTCCTTCTCCAGCGCAGCATCTGGTGGATTCAAACCTCATACCTCCGGGATTGAAGTTCAGCTTCTTGCCACTAAACCACCAGAGCTCCCTGACAACCGAACTTTAAATAGTTCTTCCCACCAGGTCCTACATGATTTAAACAAGAGGCTGATTACTAACTAAATCAAAATGACCAATCAACTTATACTTGATTACTAACAAAATAAAAAACAACCAAAGAGTTTACACCCAATTTTCAATTAAATCAAAACAATCTATGCTCCAGACCAAATGGTTCACACAAGAGGCTCCAGAACTGGATAGGGCTGGAGCTGGACTCTATGAAGAGGAATGTGGAGTCGGGATTGGAGGGAGATTCGTCAGTAACCTGTGTTATGCAGAAGACACAACCTTGCTTGCTGAAACTGAGGAGGACTTAAAGAATTTGTTGCAGACGATTAAGAACCTAACTTTTAGGCTACCAGAGGTCCCTGGTAGAAATGATAGTACGTTAGAACATTAAAGGCAGTGTGGCTTCTTCCTTGCTCTCTTTCTTGGATACTCATTCTGTATGACAGCTGTCATGCTGTGAGGATGCTCAAGCCGCCCTAGGTGGAGCTAAGTGGTGAGAAATTGAAGCCTCCAGGCAATAACTAAGTGAATGAGGGTTAGAAATGGATCCTCCAGCCTCTGTTAACCTTCTAAGTATTGCAGCTTCTGTTGACCTCTTGATTACCACTCTGAGGACTCTAAACCAAAATCACTCATTTAAGCTGCTCCAAATTCCCATGACAAAGAGAAAAGCCGATCTTGTTGTTATTGTTAGATGCTGTTCAGTCATCTCTCTTTTTTTTTAATTCATTTTAATGAAAGTTTACAGAGACTTTGGATTTCTATTCTTTCATTGTTGTCATCTCTAATTCTTGATGATCCTATGTTTAACAGAACAGAAACGGTGATGATAATGTTATTGATTTAAGTCACCAAGTTTTGAGGTAATTTGCTTCTCTGCACCAATAGAGAAGCCTAGTTATAGGTAAAAGAATGTGGCATCAAGATCAGAGTTTTTAACAACCTGAAATATACAGATGGCACAACCTTGCTTGCTGAAAAGCACTTGCTGATGAAGATCAAAGACGAGATGAAGGCTTAGTATAGATTATACCTCAACGTAAATAAAAGTCCTCAACTGGAACAATATGCAACATCATGGTAGATGGAGAAAAAGATTGAAGCTGTCAAGGGTTTCTTTCTACCCGGATCTACAGTCCGCACTCATGGAAGCAGCAGTCAAGCAATCCAACAGGGAGTAAGATGAGGCACTAGGGCAGATGGCAGTTCAAGCCTCTCCTTCAGAATACAAAGGTAACAGATACAGATGATAATCCTGGAACCCTGAGTTTAAAAAGAAAGCCCAAAGAAGTACTCTTAACACTGACCGAAGGAAAACTTAAGGACACAGATAGAACATAGAACTGAAAACAGCAGAGTACAGCCATTGGGAACAGCTGTGTGTTCTGCATGGGAACCCAGGTTGGTGACAGTAGTTAGTGACCAACCAGCTGACAACAGGAAAAATATAATCTTCCTCTTTGTCTCCATGCTGTTCTGGAGGTCAGCATAGTGAATTTCCCCACTGTCATCCACGGACTGGCTGGTGGCACTCTCTGGGCCATTCCAGCTCCACCTGGGGCCAGGTCCAGGCCATTTTTTAACTGGGGTCAGGAGAGTGCACAACTCTAAACTGGGAGGTTTCTGAGACTCCATCTACCTAATCTGCAGTCACCCCCTGGGCCTCTGAGTGAGGTTCTTGCCTTTCCCCGGTCACCTTGCCTGGCATATGCCGTGGCCCCACTCAGAGAAGTGCCCCCTCCAAGGAGTGCACTATTCTTGAGGATCCCAGATCAACAGTGACTATGTCTTCGCACTAGCCATCTGATTGAGTACCCCACTAGTGCATACCCCTAAACTGGCAGAGATAGGATCCCTGACCAGGAAAGGCTCTCTGAGGCTCCTCTGGGTCCAGCAGAATCTCTGTTACCAACCATGCCTTGCTGCCTGTGGCCTAGTTCACATCTCGGGGCCTCACCCACTTAATAGATAAGAAAGAAACTCTGACCTGCCTGGGCACCCCAATTCCAACCTTCGATGGACTCACATGTTGTCCCAGGTCAGACATCTTTTCCCACTCACTCCAGAAGAGATAGAGCACCAAGCAGTGCCCAGTCCCATCCCCTCAAGGTTCCCTGTATTCTCTCTCATCTTATTTCCCATTGCTGTTTGGATTTTTGTCTGGCTTCTGTTTTGCTCTTAACTCTCCCTCCTCTGTCTCTCTTACTTTCTCCTCTAACTTTCCTCCTTCCTATTTTTTCCCCTTCACTCTTTTTCCTTTCTTTGACTTTCTATTTTGAGTGCCTTTTATTCCGAACTTCTCTCTGATTTGGTTTTCCTACTTCTTCTACCTTCCAATACTGTTTTTGTTTGGGGGATGTTTTCTTGGTTTTTTGGATTTTATTCCCCAATTTTTCTGTCCCATCTAACTACAGACAACAGCACTACACAAGCACACAAGCAGGGAAGACTTCCTGCAGGCAAGGAGAGAGAAAGACCACAGACTGGCTCCTGCTCCACCAAATCAGAGAAAGACTGCAGCAACACCAGCCAGTCTGCCTTCAACACAGAGAGCAAGAAAGAAGGACAATCTCCTGTGTTGTTTACAGCCTTGTCCTGACTTGATTTTTCATTTATGTGTATATGACACAGAGCATCATGACTATATACATTGAGCATGGGTGCACGTAGACACACACACACACTCTCTCTCTCTCTCTCTCTCTCTCTCTCTCTCTCTCTCTCTCTCTTTCCTTAGAGAGAAGGAAGTTATTTCTATCACTAGGAAGCTCTGGTATGTCTGTGCCCAGTTCTTTCACTCACTCCAACTCCTATCTTCTGAGGTCAGTTGATACCAGAAGGTCAGTGCCATGACTCTTGGAAATGACCACTGTAAAAAAAAAAAGAGACCCCTTAGGCAGCTCTGGTGGCCTAGTGTCAAGAAGCTGGACTGCAATCTTTAAGGCATGCAGTTCAAATCCACCAGATGCTCTACTGGAGAAGGAGGGGCAATCTAGTCCTGTGCCAGTCGGATCCAATTCCATGGACACAACGGTGGTGGTGGTGGGGTGTTCCCCTTGAGGAATATTAAGCTTAAAAAAATTATTCTATGCTTTTATTCCCTGAAATCTTTCTCTTGTGGCATTTTTTTTTACAACTAAGAAGTATTTAACTAGATTCTCTAGACATTTTTACATGTCACTTTTCAACTGGTAAAACCTTTGATTCTAGTAAAAACTAACAATCTCCATACTTCATTCATTATAGCAAGTTTTGCTGTGCTATCTTGAAAAGGCAATGTGTGAAGTTGTCATTAACTTTTCCCAAAGAATTCAGTGTATATTCTCAATTCCTGAAGGATAATTCCAAATAAAATGTTAAATTTTAAGTGTCTTAAGTGAATACCCCAAACCACACCTAAACCAGGTGTAAAAACCTATGCTGTTCACTTACACACATGCACGTGTGACCTCAGAAGACAGGAGCTGGAATGAGTGAAAGAACTGGGCATATACGTTCCATGAACTTCCTAGTGATGGAAAGCACTGATGAGCATGGAAGAATAGTATGTCTCCTTATGAAATAAAGAAGCTTTCACTGCGAATCATTCCAAACTTTGCACTACTAATCTCATTACTGTATCTTTTGATTTTGTCCAATAAAGGTACAATCTTAACTATTAAAAAACCAAAGGCAGAGAGCACCACCTATACCACCACCTTCTGCTATACCCACCTGAACATAAAAGTTAAAACCATGAATTACCAAACTACCAAGATTTACTGGGAGAAAACCTCTCCAATTTTGTGAAATATTATGAAAAAGGAGAAAATACACATTTAAGAAACTGAGCAAACCACAAACAAGATAGATCAGTAAAGAAAAACACACCAAAACACATAATAATATAATTTTCCAGAGTAAAGATGAGGAAAGAATATTGACAGCAGCTCAAGAAAAACAGAGTAACCCACAAAAAAAGAACCAGCAACCTAAAGCTCTGGTTTCTCAGAAGAAACTGTGCAGGCATGAAAGTAACAGTATGGCACCTATAAGACTCTGAAGAAGGAAAGCACTGGTGTCCTAGTGGCAAGAAACTGCACTGCAATCCCAGAGGTGTGTGGTTTGAATTCACCAGATGCTTTGCTAGAGAAGGAGGGACACTCTTCTCCTGTACCAGGCAGATCTGATATGACAGTACACACACACACACACACCAGTTCCACAGGACACATCGCCTTCACTTGGGACACATTACCACTAAACTTAAGAGAATCTGGTCACAGCATAAGAAACTGGTAGCAGCTGACGTGTTTGGAATCACAAAAGCCAAGGAAGCTTTAGATATAAGTTATTAGATCAAGGGCTGGACAATGAGAGATAGATGTTGAAGGGAGTGGGTAGAAGTGGGTGGGTATCTTGGTGGATGGTGGAGCTAAGAAATAACTGGGTCAAGACACTTGTGCCAAGGGCAGGGACAACACTGAAACTAATGGTTAATTCCACAAGAAGGGATATACTTTCACTCTTTCTATAAAATGCTTATCTGTTGCATACTTCTCTAAATCTGAACATCCAGATTAAGACACACTAGGAAGAAGGATTGGCCATCCATTTCCGAAACAGCAGGCCTCTGAAAACCCTATGTACAACAGAATACACGTAGAATGACAGAAAGGATAACTGAGTATGGAAATACAAAGGTAGAGGAACAGTTGTAAACAGACACTAGTGATTGGAACATGAAATCTGAGAATTACATACACACATAATAGTAAAATTAAAAAATTTAAAAAAAAACTCTGAAGGGAAAAAAAAAGTAAACCAAGAATTCTTTATCCAGAACAATTGTCCATCAAATATAAAGGTTAAACTAGGAAATTTCCAGATAAAAAGAATTGACAACATTTATAAAAATTAGACCAGCCCTACAAAAAAGTCCTAAAGGGAATTTTATACCCTGGGAGACAAAAATGACAAACAGACCAGAATTAACATACATGACATCATTCAGAAACTGACCCAGACACAGAATTATAAGAAGTATATTAAACATGACTCTAAAAATAGGAAACCAGAACTATCACTATGTAAATGAGGGTAACAATAATGCAAAAAGAGAGACTAAGGTATGTATGTAGTTACAGAACTTCTAAATGTAGAGAAAGTCAGGGAGAGTTCAAGATAAAGCGAACTGTTTCAGAAGTGGGAATAAAATAGAAAATTATAGGAACAACAGAAAAAGTAGAAATCTTTCTCATCAAAGAGGAAAATTATAAAGACATAAAGAGGAAAAGCCTTAAGCAAAATCAAAGACAAGTATATGAAGCAAAGAAATCCACAACACTATAAAGAAATACAGTAAATTGAAAGCAATAAAATTGTAACCATCATGAATTACATTGAATGTGAATGGAAACACTTCAGTCAAAAGGAAAAATTAACAGAATGGATAAGAAAACCCATTAATATGCTGGCTATACCTTAGAAGAGACTGAAAAGGGTACAAAAAAAATGTATCAAGCAAGTGATAACAAAAATGGGCATGAAGAGCAATATTAATTTCTGTTAAAATAGACTTCAAGGGAAAAACTAGCATAGGAGACAAGGTAAGGCATTATATAATGAATAGTCAGTGAGAAAACTAAACAAGACAGTATGTCATTGTTACATGCCATAGAGTCGCTTGCAACTCGTAACAAACCCTGTACAACAGTTCTGAACCTTGCTCTATCCTGAGCCAACCTTACTGTCTCTGACACATCCACTCTCCAGTCACTGAATCAATCCATCTTATTGAGGGTCTTCCTCTCTTGTGCTGTCACCTATGATTAATATCTACACACCCACAAAGAACAGCAAGATACATGAATCAAACTTTAATAGATTTGAAGAGAGAATCAGACATCAACATATTACTTTTGATGAAGGACTGAACAACTAGAAAGAAATGCAACAAAAGTCCAGAAGAACCAAAAAAGAAAAAATACATTTAACCAACCAGATTTCATAGACATACATAGAGCACTCAACCCAAAAAAAGTACAATAACTTTCTTTAGTGCAAATGTAACCATGTACAGAATAGGCAATATGTTAAGACATAAAGAAAGACTCAATAAATTAAAAGAGCATTAAATACTGCAAACATCTCTGATTCCAATACTATAAAATTTGAAAAAAAACAGATTGATGGGGAAATATCAATTACATGGAAAAGAAATAATATCCTGCTTGAACAGTTTTGGGTAAAAGAAGAAATAAAAAATAAAGTGAAAAAATGTCTTGAAGCAAATTAGAATGAAAACACGACATAATAAAAGCTTGGGATATAACAGTAACAGTATTCAGAAAACAATTCATAGCAATAGAAACACACATCAAAAAAAGAAGAAAGAACCAAAATCAACACCTTAAAACACTATCTCTGTGCAGCAATGAATGAATGGAAATCCAAATTCTCTGTAAATGTTCATTAAAATTATTTAAAAAAAATTAAAACAAAAAACCACTATCTCTGGAAATTAGAAAAAGAACAGCATGCAAAGCCTACAGTCTCCAGAAGAAAGGAAGTTATAAAGAAAAAAAGCAAAACAAATAAAATACAAAACAGTAAAACCACAGACGTTATTAATAAGAATAGAAGTTGGTTCTTTGAAAAGATCAATAAAACCGCCAAGTCCCGGGTAAATCTATCAAAGAAAAAAGGGGATAATGTAAATAACATGGTTAGGGAATGAAGTCACAACAGAATCTAGTGAAATAAAAATTACAATAATACTATTCTTTCTCCATACCTATCCAATTTGTATGCTAAGGAAATCATTTGTGCAGCTGGACTGTATTAAGAAGAATGCTGCATCAGGATCAGAGGAAGACTTATCAATAACTTGTGCTGTGTTAATGATACAACTTTGCTCGCTGAAAATGAAGAGGACTTGAAATCTTAGGGACAGAAGATCAAGGACTACAGACTTCAATATGGATTACATCTCAACATCAAGAAAACAAAGGTTCTTACTACTGGCACAATAGGCAACATCATGATACGTGGAGAAAGGACTGAAACTGTCACTGATTTAATCTTATTTAGATACACAGTAAACACCCTTGGTACCAGCAGTCAGGAGATCAGGAAGACATATTACACTGGGGAAAGTCTGCTGTCAGGGATCTCTCCAAATTATTGAAGAGCAATGATATCATGTTGAAGATTAAGGTGTACCTGATACAGATCATGCTCTTCTTTTCAATCACTTGCTATGCATCTGAAAGCTGGACAATGAATAAGAATGACCACAGAAAAATTGACACCTTTGAGTAGTGGTGTTGGAGAAGAGTGCTGAATATCACATAGACTGCCAAAAGAATGAACAGATATGTCTTGGGAAAAGTGGAAAATATTGTGTATATGTTTGCTCATATATTTATGGAATTTCTCAGAAAGCAAAAAAAATATTCTCAAGAAACTTGTAATAGCAGTTGCCCCTGAAAATAACAGGGATACTGAGGTTGAGCGTAGAAGGGAGGTTTATATCTAGCAGGCAGGGTTCAGATCCGTGTCCATAGTCCACTCAATGGCATGTAACAACAACATATACCCTTTCACTTTGTTAATTCTGGGTCATGCGTACCTATCAGCTTTTCCAAAAAGTAAACCTAAACTTGGACAAATTAAAATAATAAAAATCCTTCAACAATTGCCCTCTCCCTAAGGATCAAGTCCAAGCTCCTTAACATGGTCCAGAACTTACCTGCTTCTCATCTTACCTCTCACCCCTCCTGCCCCAGCTGCCTAAAGCCCCCAGTGCACCAGGCAGATTCTCACTTTCATACCTTTAATGATGCTGTCTCTTTGGGCCTGGCTTGCCTTCCAATCCTGGTGTTGTCTAGTGCCATGACTTCTTTTACTCATTGTGACCCCGTATAACAGGTAGACATGCCCTTTTGGTTTTTCTTAAACTGTAATCCTTATGGGGGAAACTGCTGGCTCTTTTCCCCCCAGAGAGCTCTGGGTGGGTTTAACCTGCCAATTTTTTGACCAGCAGTTGGGCATTTAACCATTGCCCTACCAGGGCTCCTTCTCATCTTTTAAGATTCAACTGTAATGTTAAAAACTTCTTTGGCTTCCTGGGTTAGATGTTCCCTTTGTGCTTCAACAATGCTCCATGCACAATTTCTTCATTTCATGCATCAGACCATGGGTCTTTTGCAAGACTGTGATTTAAGTGAAAGTTTACAATCAAGAATTGATGTAGTATATTTTGTTCCATCACGTAGATTCCATTACCCCAGGGTCTGATGATCCATTCATTCATTCCATAGAATCTTTCCTTTCATCCTTAGTCAACGCTCTCTCCCTGTCATCCAATCAGAACCCTCCTGTGAATTTTCTGAGGCTGTAAATCACATAGGAGTAGACTGCTCATCTTTCTGCCTCAGACCACCTAGCAGATTTGAACCACCAGGAAGGCACCACAACTCCCTACAGACTATGCTACCAGGGTTCCCTATATTAGTAAGTATTTATTATCTATGAATTAATGTTCTACTCCCCTACCTCTTCTTCTATAGTAACCATACTAGCATGATTTTTCTGTGAGTAAACTTTTCTTTAGCTTTTTGTAACAGTGGTCTTCTGTAGTATTAGTCCTTTTGTGACAGAATCATTTCACCCAGAATAATGTCTTCAAGATTAATCCATGTTATGCAATATTTCATTAATTTTTCATTGTTTTTCAATGTTGCATTTTATAAATATATAACCTAATTTCTCTATTCAAGGGTTGTTTCCAATTCTTTGCTATTGTGAACAATGCTGCAATAAACATGGGTGTGCTCATGTTGGGTTCTGATGATCCATTTTTCTTTCCTGGCTATCCCATCAGAGCATCCACTCCACTGGGACATGGACACTTACTCAGGATCCCCAGAACATAGCACAGTGTCTGACACGCTTCAGTGAAGAAGGATGTGAGAAGAAAGGAAGGAAAGAGGGAGAGAGTAAAGGAGCCATAGAGAAAGGGAGAGAGGAAGAGAAGAGTGGAAGAGAGGGAAGAACAAAGAGAGTCAGAGAAAAGAAGAATGAACAGGAGAGGGGGAAGAGGGCAAGAAGGAAGGAAATCCAGTGTTAAAAAGTGTCATGCACAGGGGAGCTCTGGTGGCCTAGTGGCAAGAAGCTGCACTGCAATCCCAGAGGAACACGGTTCGAATCCACCAGATGCTCTGCCGGAGAAGGAGGCGCAATATCCTCCTGTACCAGTCAGATCTGATTTGACGGTACACACACACAAAATAATAAAAAAT
>NW_006399823.1:1637448-1651710 GCF_000299155.1 Elephantulus edwardii
AAAAAATAAAAAAAGAAGTGTCATGCACGTACAACAAACTTACTGGATGAATAAAATCCTAAATCAAATCAGAACCAAAACCCAAAGAAGTAGAGTATAAGTCAGGATGACAGAAGAAGAATTGATGTCTGATGTTGAAAAGAGTGACACCCCATAGGCCGCCAAAAGAATAAACAGATATATGTTTTGGAAAGAGTACAACCCAGGTGATCCTTGGAGGCAAGGATGGAAAAACTCATACTCTTTGGACATGTTGTTAGGAGAAATCATTTCTTGGAAATGGACATCATACTTGGAAAGGTGGAGGATCAGCAAAAGAGGGGATGACCCTCAAGAGATTGATTCAGTGATGGCAAGAAAGGTGTTTTGGGGGTGGGGGGGACAGGACATGGTTCAGACCTATTGTTTGTAGGGTTGCAATAAGTGATACACAACTCACTGGCACCTAATAACAATAAGGATGTATATTATATTCTAAGACATACTAAAGGGGGCTCCTACAGTTGCTGCTCTGAGCCCTGTGACTCCAGGTAACTATGGACACACATCTGAAAGCTGGAGTATGTTTACTTCTGGATCACCTCAACCAGCCCCAAGCTGTTACTCCAGGTCCCACCACCTCACAATCTCTTTTCTGTTCTGTCTTTAGCACCAGGGCAGTGGCTAATACATAGTGGGTACTCAGTAGTGGGAACAGTGGTCAGTAGCACCATCCCTCCAGGGGAAACAGGAGTGATGTGGGCTCAAGTCACCTCTATGACCACAGACTTGTCTCTTCTCCCCTTATCATTTACCAACTAGGTAACCTTGCAGGTCACACAATCTCATTGGGCCTCCATTTCCTCACTGATAAAATGAGGATAACTGTATATTTCTTAGCACATTAATATGTTGTGATAGAATGAATAAAAAAAAAGTCTAGCATAGAATCTGTTACTCTGTATGTGCTCAATAGACAGAAAACACCAAGTAAAGAGCCCTAAAAAGCTGATTCATAATTCTTTAGAGAGCCACCAGAGGCTTCTCTAACTTATCATTCAACTCTTCTGATAATCTTTTAAGTGAAATCTTGGGCTATAGAATCAGACAACTCAAATGAAACTCTTAACTCCACCACATGCAGTGGCCATGGAAAAATGACTTGCCATCTTTGAGACTCAATTTTCTCATCTATATTCTAATAATATAGTCACCACACAAGATCACTGTACAGATTTAAAAAAAATATACCTGCAAAAGTGGTGCTGGAGAAGAATACTGAATCTACCACGTACTACTGAGAGAACAAACAGGTTCATCCTGGAGAGGCTTAAACCAGGCTACTCCTTGAAGGCAAGGATGCTGAAGCTCTGTATGACATACTTTTGGTATGTCACAAGGAGGGACCAGTCCTTGGAAGGGTGAAAGGATAGCGCAAGAGAAGAAGACCCTCGATGAAATGGATTGATTCAGTGACTGGAGTAATGAGGATAGGTGTGCCAGAGACAATCAGGTTGACTCAGGATCCAGCAGGGTTCAGAGCTGTTGAACATAGGGTCGCTATGAGTTGTAAGTGACTCAACAACATAACAACAACATGCAAAATGCTTAGCAAATGTTGTAGTACATGGTAAAAAAACATTAACCATATTTCCTGAATTATAGTTGTAGTAGTAGCCTGGTGATTAGAAGGCTGTGGCACTCAGAGCTTTGTATACTGTGGTCTATGTTTCTGGCCTTTCGTCCTGCTGTTTCCCTACATGGATGTCACACTCAAGTGAGGTGGGGCTTTGTCACCCTTGTGCACTGCTGATCTCCCTCTCCATTCAGAACACTATTTCACACCCTATTTCTATCAATATCCTGCCCAGCTCAAGTATCAGCTTCCAACAAAGTCAGAAGCCCTCTCTATTCTTCTGGGTTCCCACATCGCTTACAGCCCCAGCACAGACGGCCCAAGAGGAAGATAGGTGTAAGCACCTATCTTATCTTCATTCCTCTTCTTCCTTTGGTCACACTTGATTTCTCTTTGGAGAGATGATTTTCCTCGACCATCATCAGTCCATGTATGTCTAGGGATTAGTACCTGATCCAGGCTTTAGACAAAGTCAATGTAATTAATTCAGAGGTGAACTCTGGAACAAAGCTAGACCACTGAGAATCAGTCCTGAAACTACTGGGATAAAAGTGTCTTTTTCCCACTGAGGTGGCTGAGGTGGTGTAAATTCAGAGCTGCCAGTGGTCTTGTCTGTTATCTTAAAAAGAAAGTAGACTAAAGATGAAGCCAGCATACAGGAACCAAGAAATGGACAGAGAGGGGGGCTTTTAATAGCATTATGTGAATACATAAATCCATCCAGGTAAATTATATGCGTCAATAAAACCTCTTTCTCTTAATACATCTTTCTTTAATTTTAATATATTTAAGCTAATTTGAGTTTTTGTACCATTTGCTATTGGTAGATATTGACCAATACAGTGACTCAACAAGATAGTAAGTTTCCTGAGAACAGAGATTGTATTTTATATATCGAATTCCTTGGAATAGATCTTATATATATTGGTATTTCAGCATACAGTATAAGAAAATCACAGAGCAAATGGAGAATATAAGCTTCCTTGCCTTTTCTCAGAAGACCAATATTGCATTTAGAATACACTAAAATACGTTCAGACTCTTTGCTTCTCTAAAATTCCTTTGAGGATAACTGATGTCTCTTTCTCTTTGGAATTATGATGGAGAAAGAATTGTTCTAGGAGTCGTACCAGGCTGAAAGACATACTTTAAATCAACCCATAGCACAGATTTAAAAAACTGAGACTTAAGCACAGCTTAAAGCTTACTGTTGCATGATGAGTCATAGACGAGTCAGCCACGATCCCCTATTCCATGACTCCTGGTCTAGTTATCTGCCTTCTGACTTGGTGTCATTTTACTAATCAAAGTCACTTACCCTGAGAGCTTAGAAATCTCTGAGAAAAAAAGGAACAAACTGCCCAACTCTACTGTTGTTAGGTGCCGTCAAGTCGTTTGTGACTCATAGTGACCCTATGTACAAGAGCCCTAAACACTGCTCTATCCTGTGCCAACCTCACTGTCTCTAACACATTCATTCCCACCACCACCCCAATCACAGAATCAATGCATCTCATTGAGGGTCTTCCTCTTCTGTGTCGTCCCTCCATTCTCCCAAACATGATGTCCCTCTCGAAAAACCAGTCCCTCCCTGTAACATGCCCAAAGTATGTCAGACAAAGCTTCAGAATCCTTGACTGCAAGGAGCATTCTGGCTTCACCCTCTCCAGGACAAACCTGTTTGTTCTCCTAGCAGTCCATGGTATATTCAACACTCTTCTCCAGCCCCACAGCTCAAAGGCATCGATTCTCTATCATCCCTAGTCACTGTCCAACTCTCCGATGCATAGCACACAATTGCAAAGACTATAGCCTGGATCAGGCACACCTTAGTCTCCAGCCTGACAGCTAACCCCAGAGAAAGAACACTGGACTAGCAATCAAGAAGCCTTAGTCCTAAATGACTCCCTTACTGGTGGCATTCAACCTTACTGGTTGGGCAGTCTTTCCACTTCTCTAGGCTGTTTCCTCTTTCTGCAATGAAAAGGTGAGAAGTAGGTTTTGACAGAGATTGTCTCAAATATCTCTGAAATTCTATGATTACATGGGGTTACTGATCAGCCCCTCACATATCCAGTTCTAAACCTAAATGGACTACTGATCAATTGAGGGCCAAGAAGTCTACGACCTATTTGCAGATCCCAAAATTAAGGCTGAGGAATTGTAGGTTTTAGATCAATTTATATTCTTTAGTTTGCCTTTGGAACAAGAAAGGAATGTAAATACATACAATCAACCTCTCTGAGATCCTCTCCTCTCCACCTCCACCTTACAATGCTCCTTTCACACCTTCTTCAAAGAGTCTAAATCCCCACATCCAAAGTAGGGGGCGAGGGGAATGAGATGAATTTGAAACAAAGCCATTAGAATACCCATGTCTGAATAAGCATTTGCCTCTTTAAAACAATCCTTTGGAAGCTTGTGCAATTAACCCAAAGGTACAGCAATTCCTCTCTGCATTTGTAAAAGTTCTCTTGAGGAAGCAAACACACATTGTGCCACTATCCCCATACCTTAACTTCCACCTCAAGTAGCAGTGCCCGGTTTGAGCACTTTATTTCTGCACTTGGCCCAGAGTGACTACAAGTTGTTTTCAAAAATTATATTCCTCCTTTAAAAGATGGAGATTTTTCTCTTAGTGAAGAAGCTTAAGAGACTATATTTCATGCTCTGAGGACCATTTCCTGAAATGTTCTAACTGACGGAATAATCAGTAAGGTGATATCACACCTCTTCCAAGGAGTCTCTCTTTTTTGAGGGACTGATACTTGTTGAACTTCTGTCCTGAAGTACTTACTTTAAAAGAAACCCAGACAACTCTCCTGCATAAACACCATTTCTTTCCTCTTCTTTCTCACACCCAGAAGGCCTCAAACATTTTAATAGCTTTTACTAGCTCTTCTCTCCCACCCATGTATCCCCTGGCCCCACTTTCCCTACCTCAACTCTCATCTTTGCATGCAATTAGGCAAATGCCCAAGCTGCTGAGTCTTCAAAAATCTGCCTTTGACTGAAAGTGTGTGTGGGGTGAGGAACTCTAATGGATCCTGGGAAACTGCCTCAGCAATTCTCTTTTCCAAAAGACCTTGGGATAAAATTATTGTCTTAGTCAAACATCGAAAAGGGTCCCAGGGACTCTGTTCCCTTGGGCATATCACCAGAACCCCTCCCATTTGCATGCAGGGAGAGTGAGTGTGTGGACTTTCCCAGAGACCATGTGCCTGGGTGCTGTCACCACCTGCATTTCAAACACTGGACACTGTAGATATCCTCTTTATCCCTTATCTTATCACACAGCACTTTGCAAGATATTCTTTCATTTGAATTCCTCTTGGATATCTCTCCACTGTTTTACAGATGCAGAAACTGAGACTCAGAGAAAGAAAGTCAGCTGCCCAAGCGGATAATGTCAGCAAGCAAAAGGTTAAAGCCTGATCCCTTGATTCCCCATCTCAATCTCTTCACAATTCAATGGAAAACTAATCACCTACAGAGAAGTATTTCCCCTAAGCACAATAAACCTTCAGAGATGCTAACGTAATGTTAACCCATCAACAAACCACAGACCACATCCTGGAACACAGACCCAAGGACTTAGGTCTAAGGCTCTGCCTCCTCTTCCACTGGGTCTCTCCTTGAATCCCCTCTCCCAGTTACTGCTGAGTTAGCCAAGGAGATGAGTGCCTTAGGGGAGCAGAGCCTGACTTTGACTCTTCCAATAAAAAGATCTAGCAAGAAGAAGGCCCCGTCCCTGGAAGCTTGTCTGAGAGTCCCTCCCCTGCCCCTTCCCCTACCTGCCAAAAGCTGCATCCAGGCGCATATCTTGTAGACCGTGGCTGTGTTGCAGAAGAAGAAAAGCGCAAAGCAGGTGATGCAGCCGAGGATCAGCACCATGGAGAGCAGCACGAAGAAGGCGGCCGCCTTGAAGGCGCCTGACGGAATGGTGCTGAAGTCGGTGAAGGAGCCGCGGCAGGTGAGCTCGCGGCCCGCCAGCCCGCTGCCCACGCAGTAGTGGAAGAGGCCGAAGTAGCCAGGTTTTGGGGTGCTCACGCTGTCGCCCACCCAGTAGGGCTGGATGAAGACCACCACGTTGATGATGGCGAAGCAGATGGTGAAGATGGCCCATAGCACGCCGATGGCCCGCGAGTTCCGCATGTAGTGCTCGTGGTAGAGCTTGGAGGCCTCCTGCGAGGGCAGCATGGTGCCCGGGGGCGGGGCCGGCGGCAGCGGCTGGCGGGGGCCGCCGGCCCGGGTCTGACCGCGGGCTGCGGGCGCGAGCTGGGGACACACGTGAGAGGAGGCCCTGAGCCAAGGAACTCGTGAGGGCGGAGCCTGGGCAGAGCGGGGGTGGGGTGCTGGGGACCCGTGTGGCGCGAGGGTAGAGGAGATTGAAGGGGTCACGAGAGTGTCGGGGTGGTGTCTCAGAGAACTAGCAAATATTTCCTTTGGAGGGGCTTAGGAAAGGGCCTGTTAAAGTTGGGGGGGCTGGGGTGAGGTTATGGGAGCTGGGATGAGGAAGAGGCTAGGAAGGGGTCATAGGAGAGTTGGGGAGGAGGCTCAGGGGTTGGGGTTGCAGGATTAGGAGGGGTTCATGTGGCAAGGAAAGTAGGCTGGGGTCCAGTACTGGAGGATTCGCAAGAGAGGCTGATAGAGGGAGCGTGGAGTAGAATCTGGGGGCTGGGATTGGGAGTAGCAGGAGGTCTGAGACTGGGTGTCTAGAAATGGGCTATAGAGAGAGACAGGAGGAAGCTTGTACCGTGGAGTAAAAGGATATACTGGTTGGCAGCGGGGCCAGGACCTAAGGCAGGGACTGGGAACCCGGCATGAAGGTCTGAAGGGCGAAGTGGTGGGATTAGAAGGAAGCTAGGAAGGAGTCTGAGGCTGGGAACACAGAGCATGGACCCGAGGTGGGGGGATGGATGTAGGCTGGGGAAGCCTAGGATTGGTGGTTTGGGACTGGAGACGGGGCTTTCCAGTCCTAGGGGACGAGAGGGTAGGGCCGGAGGGAAGCCCAGGGTATGAGGGGCGGGCTGTGGCCAGGGGCTGTTCCCAGAGCATGGGGAACAGCAGGGCCCAGGTAGGGCCAGGAATGGGGGAGCGGCTGCCCCGCGCCCAGGCCGGACGTGCTGGAGGCTGCGGCCCCGGGAAGAAGGTGCAGGGAGACCAACCTGGGCCGAGTCAGGAGCAACGGGTCCGGGACTGGTACCACCTATGCGCCTCCACCGGGCGCTTCTAGCAGCCGCTGCCCGTGTCCAGGCGGCGGCCTGGACGCGGCCTCCATCTTGCTCCGGTTCTCCCGGGGCGCGCTCTCGCGCCGAAGCGCGCGCGCTCGTGTTCCCAGCCCGGCGGATGGAGGCGCGCTCCCGCCTCGCCCGGAGCAGGCGGGCGCAGGCCGGGAGGGAGGGGCACTCCAGCTCGTAGTCCTGGGGAGGAGCGGAGGAAGCCGACCAAGAGAGGGAAGCACGCAAACTCACAGTTCTGGGAGGAATGAGGGGCGCAGACTAGGAGGGAGAGGCACTCCAGCTCACAGTCCCTAGTGGAGTGGGGGGAGCAGGCCTAGGGAGAGGGGCACTCTAGCTCAAAATCCAGGTGTGGATTTGGGAGCGCAGGCTAGGAGAGAAGGTCACTCCAGCTCACAGTTCCAAGGGGCGGGGGCGCAGGCTGGGAGGGAGGGCACTCAAGCTCACAGTCCTGAGAGGAGTGGGGGGGGGCATAGGCCAGGAGGCAGCTACACTGCAGCCCCAAGGATCTGGGAGGAATGGATGAAGTGTCTTGCTTAGAACAGCAAGCTGCTCCATGGCAGGCCTCTTGATTTGGGGGAAGCCCTCGTTCCATCCTGACCAGTATGGTTGCAACCGAAAAGGGATGATGATGGGGTGACAAAAAAAACCTGTCACAATGACTACACTTCCAACCTCCTGAAGGCATCAGAGATTTCCAGTCTCCCAGGAGATGCCAACACCCTGGAGAGGGAGAAACATCTAAACTGTTAGGAACCCTACTGCCCTGAGTAAGAAGCTGAGCCTGGAGGAGATATCCAGAATCAGGACCAGGTGGGGGTCAAGGAGTGGCCACCGTTTGACTTCCTTATCCATAAAGCACACACCATGAAGATGTGATGGAGAACAATATCCAAGCCAAAGCTTGTGGTTAGACCCAGTCACACACGGGAGCACTTAAGGGAGCTCGTTTGGGTAATTTCCTTTTTTGTTGGGAAAGAATTTTTGGCTTAATTGTCAACGATCTGGGTTAGAACTCTAACTACGACTGTCTCTTGCCCTGACTGAACCTTTGTCTCTCAACTGTAAAACGGGCATATTAAACTCTATTCACAGATACATGTGTATGTCCAAAAGCACTCAAGCTCACACGCACAGATCTTTATGGGTATGTGTAAAGCGTGGAAAAATAATCTATGTTGTTGTGAGCCATGAAGTTGATTCTTACTTTATTAGGGTAGAGTAGAGCTGCCTTCTAGGGTTTCTCAGGCTTGATCTTCATGTGGCCTGCCAAAAGAACAAACAAATGTGTCTTGGGAAAAGTGCAGCTAGAATGCTCCTTGAAGGCAAGGACAGTGAAGCTTCTGCTCACATACTTTAGGGATCTTGCTAATGTCCTTGGAAATGGACATCGTGCTTGGAAAGGTGGAGGATCAGTGAGACAATGGAAGACCCTCAACCAGATGTATGGACATGGTGATTGAAGCAGCAGTGGACTTAGTTGTATCAGAGATGACAAGGATGGCACAGGACAGAACAGTATTCAGATCTGTTGTTCAAAGGGTTGCTATGAGTTATAGTGGTCTGGAGGGCATCTAACAACTACAATCTTTACTGGAGGAGTTGGCCAGGCCTTTTCTCAGGCAGAGGTGCTGTAGTTCCCAAATACTGGACCCCAAGGGGCGGAGATCAGCCTATTGCAATTTACATACATTCCCACCAACAACAATAAAAGGTTGCCTAAAGTTACCAGAAGTCATTTTGTTTGGGAGGGAAGAGGGTAAGGAATATTAATTTTTTTATGAGATTATGCACTTCCTGCTTTCTTAATGTAAAAATCCACTTTTTTGAAAATGGGTAGTGGTAACTAATGACAATTAAAACAAATACATTCATTTGATAAAAAAGAAAACTCTGTATCAACTCCAAATTCAAAATGATGTACCCCCAAAATCTCACAGATAGGGAACCCCAGTATCCCACTCATTTCTCTTGCCCACTTGTTCATTAAGTTCAGTTTCTTTTTCCGTTGGCTCCTTGGATAGGGCTTTCTGCTTGTTCACTGACTTTTAACTGATCCGGAAATTATGAGATGGAAGGGGCTGTGGAGAGAGTTCAATTTTACACCTTCTCCCAGTTTACAGATAGGAACAAAGGCCAGAGAAGCTGACTGATGTGTCCAAACAGATTAATCAGTTCTGTTGATCAGATTGATTAGCCTAGTTCATTAATTTGCTCATCCACGCAATAAATAAGGAAATCTGGAGGAATAGGGGCAAAAAACTGCACAGCAATCCTGAAGGCATGAAGTTTGAGGCCAGCAGCTGCTCCACAGGAAAAGGATGGGCAATCTCCTCCGTTGCAAATAACTGCCTCTGAAAACCCCCTGGAGGGTCAGCTATGGTTCGGTTCTGATGTGATGGTACACAACAACAATATGCAATAAGTATGTGTTAAGTCCCAGTGATATGGCAGGCATTATGATAGGCACTTGGAATATGATGATGGTAAACGAGACATGATCCCTGTCCTCGTGGAGATCACATATGTTTATCCACAAAGAAAATCCCCACTGACTCCTTCTGTACATGTCTCTGTGATATATGGACACTGTTCTGGTGATAACACATTAGGAGCCAGAGCTTCGTATTCACTCCTTACCCTAAACTACTCCCTTTATTTTCCTATCCTGTCAACTAAGTTAGGCTGCACAGTTTTTTTTAAAAAATCCACTTACTGCTCATCTTCACAGCCTGAGTCTGATAAGATGGAGTCACCAGTCCCCTTATCACCTTATGGAGCAAATGTACCTGTGCACATTTTCCCACCACCCACATCACTCGTAGTAGTTGTGCTTTCTTTCCTTAAAGAAACTATTCCTCCTTCCTCAATGCTGGGATGTTGGGAATCACTCCTCTCCACTGTACTTCTCTGCAGAGAGAATAAATAGGACTGGGTAACGGGAAAGTGCCATTGTCATGGCCAGAACGATTGATTCAGAGTGGGCACACTATCCAAGCTCTTTTCCTGGGCTTGCAAAAAAGAAATGTCTTCTTCCAACTGAGTTTACTGATCAGGAAGTATTAGGCTCCTCTTTGCCACCCTAAGCGGAAAGCTTGCCTACAGAGAGTAGCTGAGCAAAAAAAAATGGAGAGAGCAGTCCTGTTAACACAATTTGGGCACCTTGATCCATCCACAAAGGAAAGTCTATTTATGGATTGTTAGAGAAACCAATAAATTCTATTTTACCTTAAGTAGATTTGAGTTAGGTTTTTGTCACTCCTCATCAAAATAGGCCTAAATAAACTCATATATATCTCTTTAACTGGCAGCAGAGAAAGTATGTTGTTACTGAGTGCCACTATAGAACTATAGAATGTCTCTAGGCTATAATCTTTACAGAAGCAGATCTGCAGGTCTTTCTCTCCTGGAGCTCCTGTTGTTGTTGTTGAATACTTTCGGTTCAGAACCAACCCATAGCTGACCATCCACCTAGTGGATTTTCAGAGACAGTTAATTGAATGGGAGAAGACTGCCCATCCTTCTCCCGCAGAGCAGAGGGTGGATTCAAACAACATGCCTTCAGGATTGTAGTGCAGCTTCTTACCATGAGGCCACCAGAGCTCCAAGGAGAGTTTAAACTGCCAGCTTGTAAGTTAGCAGCCAATCTCTTAACCATTTGCACCATCAGAGCTTCAGAGCTCCTGAGGGCTGGTAAGCAGAACTGTTTATACTATACAAGGGTCCCTGAACAGATGAGCTATGTTGAATATTTTGGGATCAAAAGGTCATAATGAGAGGCCCATCTCTGCCACTTAACTGATTATGTGATTTTGCACAATCATACTACTCCTCAGAGGCTTCAATTACAAAGTGGAGGAAAATGTATTTCCTTCCCACAGATGTAACGAGGATTAAGGGATGTTGTTGCTGTTGTTACATACCCTCAAGTTGGAACTAATTCATAGCTGACCCCCCAATAGGTTTTCAGAGGCTTTAAGTCTCACTGCAAGAGATTGACCAGCTCTCTCCCAGAGCAGCTGGTAGACTTGAAGTGTGTGCCTTTGGGTTGGCACTGTAACTCCTTACCATTAGGCTGCCTGAGCTCCCTCCATTAAAAGATATAATGGGTGGAAAATAGCTTTGTAAATGGAAAAAAGTTACATAAATATAAGTGATTATCATGAAATTTTAATGACAAGTGGCTTGTCCAATAAGTAGAAATAGCAGTAGCATTGGAAATGCATTAGTTGAGCTATGAGGAGCTGAGACAAGATGTTTCTTCATTTTAAATAATAATCTTGAAGCAGTTACAGAAAGAAAAGTAGAGAATGCACTACAGGAAGAATAAATGCCTCTTTAAGGTTAGGGAGGAACGAGACCAGGATGGAACAGTCAAGAGGTCAACATGGTGATTACAGTTCAGAAAACAAAGGTGAAAGTGAACACGGTACCTGAATAAAGAATCACTCAAGGTACTTGCAGCCAATATCCTAATGAGCAAAGATTTGAAATTTTACATCTTTATGCATAAATTAAGTGTTTAGTAACAACCAATATTTACTAACCTCTACACTCTAGAGCTAATCATTACATGTTGTTGTTGCTGTGTGCTATTAAGTCGAGTAAAACACATAACAAAAGATGAACAAAAGATCTGAACCCTGTTCTATAACTATTGTCATTTCTCTAATGTTCATTGAATTCCCAAAAGCCTGTTGTTTAAGAAGTGTATGCCTATCCTGCTTCTAAGCCTGTCTTAATCTGAGAGTTCTACCAAACATTGCCAACCAAGGGTAACCATTATGGCATTTGACATACCAATGACACAGTGCTCAGTAGCACAGCAATCCAAATTTATCTCAGTACAGCAAACTGACACACAAGTGCTATACCATTTAGAACAATGTTCTTCCCAAACACATTTAACAAGCAGGCTCAACCAACTTTTAAATACAAAGGCCCACCCACCAGATCCTGATTGACTTAAAAATTGACTTAAAGAAGAAGCTTCCAGCCCACAGCTAATTCTTGACTAAATCCAAGTGACCAAACAGCTTAAACACAATTGTTAAGGAAACAAAAAAGTCCCAACGGTTTACACCCAACTTTCAACTAAATCAAGAGAAGCTACCCTCCAGAATTCAACTGCCGTCAAACTGGTATTGTCTCATTTAATCTTCACAATATCCCAGGAAGCAAGTCATATTATGCTAAGTTCTCTCTAGAGGCAGAAAGAGAGAAAGATATTTTAAAAAAACAGCTCATGTGTTTGTGAAGGCTAGCAAGTCTCAGGTCTAAAGATCAGACCTCAGGAAAGAGATTTCTAAGGAGACTAATGAACCCAAGATGTCAGCAGCACTGAGGGTAGATGTATCAGAGGCACTAAAGTTGACACAGAACAAAGCAGGTTTCAGGGCTATTGTATTCAGGTCGCTATGAGTCACAAGTGACTTGAAAGCACATAACAACAACAAGGCAGAATAGATCCTTTGGGAGGCTGAGCTTTCTGAGGAGGAGTGTGGCATCAGGATTGGAGGGAGACTCTTCAACAGTCTACGTTATACAGATGACACAACCTTACATGTTGAAACTGAAGAAGACCTGAAACATTTGCTGCTGAAGGTCAAAGACTGTAGTCTTCAGTAAAATTGAAGCTCAAAATCCAGAAGACAAAAATTCTCACCATTTGGCCAATTGGCAGCACCATGATGGATGAAGAGATTGAGGTTGTTAACAGTTACAGCTTGCTCAGCTCCACAATCAACACTCTTGGCACCAGCAGTCAGGAAATAAAAAGACAAATTAAAAAAAAATCAAAAGACATTAGGTAAATCTGCTGTCAGAGGCATTTCCAGAGTACCAAGAAGCAAAGATGTCAATCTAAAGACTAAGGTGAGCCTGATCCAGTCTTTGCAATTACTTGCTATCCATCAGAGAGCTGAATAATGCCTTAGTGGTTGAGTATGTCTATTCCAGTTATGCACTCTGGGATTGGGCAGATCATTACAAGAGGAGTCTGAGGACCCCCTGGACCCACTGCAAGATGTACCTGAGCTCAGATCCCTCAATAATAACTTGACCTTTATATGCCCCCCTCCACTATAACTTGTGGGCCACTGTGACATTCTGGGTCTTCTGGAAGTAAAGCCAATTCAGAACTAAAGTCTGTTAATGCTCCAAATGTCTATTCAATTCTTTTTTTGCCCTATAAACAGTTACCTTCACAAAAGGCTATAGATCCATTTGGATCAGGATGGGAGAAATTAAAACATAAAGTTTGCCAAGGTAGTGGGATCCTTCTGCAAGGGGCTTCCCCTTCATTCAAAGGGTTGTAAGTCTGAAATTGGCTTAAGTATGGGAATTGTTTGAGTGGCCAGGAATCTCTGTTTGGGCAAGTCAAGTTAAACTGCTGTTCATTTGATATGGATTTCTTCCACTTGTACAGACCAAAAATTTTATTACATCCCTAAGCTGTTTCACTACTAGGAAAACTACGACCAACTAGTCACTGCCTAGAATCAGACTATTCTGGTCACTCTGTTATCTCTGATAGTAACTTCATCCACCTTGTCTGTCTTTGTGCTGTCAGTTGGCCCTACCACTTAAGGAGTCCAACCAATCCCATTGTAGTTGTTGTTATATGCCATCAACACCACTACAACTCATAGTAACCACCAACTCAAAGTTGGAGTGAAGCCTTGTCTGATCTTGTGCAATCCTAACAATCTCTGCTGTGTTCAAGCTCATTAGTCAGTCACTATTTAAATCTATATTGTAGAGGGTATTTCTCTCTCTTTTGCTGATCCTCAGCTTTTTAAGCAGGATGCCTTTTCCCAAGAACTGGCACCTCCTAACAACATGCCCAAAGCATATGAGACTCAGCTTCACTATCCTTGCTTCTAGGAAGCGTTCTGATTGTACTTCCTCTAAGAGTTGTTTGTGTTTGGGGGCAGTCCATGGTGTATAGCAATACTCTTTACCAGCACAGTAATTCAAAGGCATCAATTCTTCTTGAATCTTCTTTATTCATTGTTCATCTTTCACATGCATACAAAGCAAGTGAAAAATGCCATGACTTGGTTCAGGCACACTTAAATCTTTAAATTGACTGGCTGTGTAATATTTCAAAGAAGCCCTTGTCAGCAGATTTACCCAATTCAACACATCTTTTCATTTCTATACTGTTGCTTTCATGAGTGTTAATTGTGAACCTAGCTAAAATGAAATCATTGGTGACTTCAATCTTTTTTTGTTATTGTTAAAAAAATCTCACCTTCAATACAACATCCTCTCCAAAATAAAATTAAGAAATTATAAATTCTTCAACTCCTTAAAAGTTGTTTGTACAGAAGAGTATTGAAGGTCATTACAAATATTTTTTACTATGGCAATACTACCAAAAACAATTTACACATTTAATGCAAT
>NW_006399823.1:1653848-1656960 GCF_000299155.1 Elephantulus edwardii
ATATTTTTTACTTTTTTCCCCACTCCATCTCTTCAATTTTATTTTTTTCTTCAAAACAGGACCTTTGTTTATTAAGAAAATTGTGAAAGCTGATCCAGGATTTAGATACACAAATCAATGTAACTTTTAACCATCTCTGTCAGTTCAACTTGGGTCGCATATTTGGAATTTACTGCTGCTTTGTGAACTCTGCTTTTCATGATGGTGGCTGAAAATGGAAGACATTTAAACAAGCCTTGAAGTCATTGATTCTTGCTATTTATTTAATCTTCTTTTGGGAACAAAAGATAAAGAATTCAGAAATACTATCATCAAAGTATGTGTTTCCAATTAAGATCAGACTCCCGTTTTTAAAAGAATTTCTTTACAATTAAGGAAGCAGCAGAAAACCCATGACAATTGATTCTTTCTTTGGAGAAGTTGGCAGAATGACTGAATTTAGGGACGTCACCATGTTGAATTTAAGAGGTGGAATTAAAAAGAAAAGCAGCCTTTTCCATTCAAAATCCTGGAGGTAAATTGTAGAGAAGTAATATCCAAATTTGAAGACAAGGTAACGTGGCCGGGTAAAAGAAGCAGAAGTACTTGATACAGGAGACAAAACAGAAATGCTTGTCAAGTCCTGAATTCAGAATTTTGTTTCTTTCTCAGATGAAGAAAGTATAAAAGCACCTAAATGTCAAAGAAAATGTTCTTCTTGTGTTAAGGAAGCTACATAATCCATTAAACACAATTGACATCCCAGGGCCAGCCTGACTCCTCCGGCCCGACCCCTCAGGCCCCAAGGCCAGTTTAGCAGGCTGCACCTCACTCTGCCATTTTCGCTCCCCATCTCTTCAATTTAAGGCTAATAATAGAGGTGAAAAATACTAGAGAAGTATATTTTCTGTACTTTAAAAAATCTATATAATAAATATCTCTAGTTATATATCAATTTTCTATTTTTTATGTACTTGAAAAATATTTTTTTTCTCTCTTCTCCCTTTTCTTTGCTATCTCTCCAAGATTGATTCTTTTTGTGTCTTTCTTATTCTTTCTTAGTTTTCCAGTATTAGGGGTGTTCAGATCTGTTGCTCGTAAGGTCTCTACAAGTTGTAGCAGACTTACTGCAACCAACAACAACCATATACTATAATAGTCCTTTTGTTACTGACTTACATTACTCAACATACTTTGTTCTAATTCCATACATATTGTGCAGTATTTCATTAACTATTTTTGTTGGAGTAAGGTGATATCGCTTTGTTATTTTGATTTTCACCTCTCTGATAACAAAGGAAGGAACTCTGATCTCATCATCCATAGGGAGTTGTGATACTAATCCAAAGGTGGCACCTCTCTGTTGGCTCAAATCCACCAGAGGGCCCATGGGAGAAAGATGGGTAATCTATTTCAGTGAGATTTATAGCCACAGAAAACACACTGGAGTGTCAGTTCAGAGTAGATTCAGCCCTTAATAATAATGAGTTTGACAGAAAATCATCTTGAGCGTTTATTTCTGTTGGCCATCAAAATGCCTTCTGTAGTAAAATGCCTATTCATGTTTTCTGTCCATTTTATGATTGGGTTGTTTGTCTTTTTCTTGTTGAGTTGCTGGATCTTTCTAGAAATTTTATAAATGAGTCTCTTAACAGATGCCTTAGCATATATTTTTTTCCCTAGTCTGTAGGTTCTATTTTGACTCCTCTGGAGAATTTTTGAATTGCATAAAGATTTAATTTTAGGTAGCCCTATGAAAGGAGCAGATGCAGTATGAGGGTGGCTAAGTCTGGCTTTCACCAGGTTCGTAAAGGGGAACTTTCTCTATTAATAATGTCTATAAAGGGAGCTCTGGTGGTAAGAAATTGCACTGCAACCCCAAAGGCACGTACTTCAAATCCACCAGCTTTTCAGTGGGAGAAGGGCAGACAGTCCCGTACCGTACAATTTACTGTTTCTGAAAACCCACTGGAGGGTCAGCTATGGGTTGGTTCTGACTCAATGGTACACAACAACAACAATACCTATAGTGCCATACAAATAGCTACATGGTCAAACATACCACCTCCTGCTTCTGCACCTATTTCCACCAATCATTGGATTGAATGTTCATTACAAATTGACTCACAGATTTTATTCATAGTTTGGGGCTCATTAAGGAAATTAGGTTGGGAAATGGGCGAGGCAAAGAATATCACCAATACAAGTCCAGGTTTATTCCAATAGTTCCAAGCCAGATTAATAGCAAGATATGAATCCTCAATTAGTGAAATTTCAGGTTCAGTTTGACATAAAAAAAATATAAAAAGCCTCTAGTTTCCTCAATCATCCAGCAAGCTTTATCTCAGAGAAGTTATAAATCAGGTTTTCCTTCAATCATCCAGCAAGCAAAACCTTTAACTGTGACTCCATCTCCAGGATTCCTCTGGTTACATGTTGCCATGATCTCTCACAGTCTCTTAACAGCAGTGCCGCAGTTGCTTCACCCTATCTCCACCACTGTTTGACATAGTGTGGAAAGCATTTTTTTACATTGGTCTTCATCTGTGGATGATTTACCAGACCATGTGTCTGCAGTTAAGGTAGCTGGAGAACATGCCCTTCAACAAGGCCTAATGCAATGTTTAGAAAAGCCAATTTTCAGGGGGTCTGACACCCCAGGTCCCAATCATGTAATTTATCATCTATTGACTATGTATCAGTTATATATTATATTCCATTTATGCCTTAGATGAAAGCTCCTAAATTGGCCCCAATTTTTTATTTGATAACATTTTGTACTTTTAGATTTTACTCCAAGGTTCTTGATCCATTTTGAGTTAGTACTTTCAAATGGAGTCAAGAAAGGATCTTTTAGTTTTCTGCAAATGGATAGTCAATTTTGCTGGTATTATTTCTTAGAAAGATTATCATTGCCTCACTTAATGGATTTCATCTTTTGGCAAAGATTAACCGTACACAGGTAGAGAGGTTTATTTCTGGATTCTCAATTTTATTCCACTGGTCAACATATCTGTCATTGCACCAGTACGTGCTTCATTAGTTACTGTAGCTGAGAAGTAGTAGTTGTCCCGGTTTGATTGCTTACAACTCATAGATTGAAACCTTCCTCACAATCTGAGCCATTCTTTAG
>NW_006399823.1:1657978-1659071 GCF_000299155.1 Elephantulus edwardii
TAACGCAGATTGCATATAGGTTGAAGAGGTATGGAGATAGGATGCATCCCTGGCGTACGCCCTTCCCAATTTTGAACCATGCAGTGTTCCCTTGCTCATTTAATCGTGCAAATGCGAAATCTATACTTGGACCAAGAGGCAGTCGTCTCCATACCTCTTCAACCTATATGCAGAACAGATTATCCGGGAGGCTGGGCTCTATGAGGAGAAATGTGGGGTCAGGATTGGTGGACGATTTATCAACAATCTGCGTTAGTCTTTTCAATTACTTGCTATGGATCTGAAAGTTGGACTGTGAACAAGGATAATAGAAGAAGAATTGATGTCTTTGTGTTGTGGTGTTGGAGCAGAACACTGAATATCTCATGTAGCACTAAAACCACAAACAAGTCTGTCTTAGAGGAAAGGCACCCAGGCTGCTCCTTATATACAAAGATGCTGAAACTTAGGTTTCATATACTTTGAGCATGTTGTCAAAGGAAATCCTTGGGGAAAAGACATCATGTTGGGAAAGGTGGAGGGTCAGAGAAAGAGAAGAGGAATCCAAAAAAGTTGACCAACAAACTTGGGCAAAGACTCTTATCTTAGCTCTAGTTCTGTCCATTGGGGGTAGGAGTCCCAAGGCAGCTCCATTTCACCTTGGATCTCTGGTTCAGCCATGGCTGCTGCTTCCATAGTTGTAGCTGGAGCAACAATTTCTACATTCTCTCCCATCTTCTTTGCTGGCAAGGAAGATGACCCTCCTTCTGCTGCTGGGTTGCTCAATTTAATCATAAGACTAGTCAATCCCCAAGTGGATTGATGAGACTAGCCAATTCCCTTGTGGATAGGCTAATATACCCTATTCATATATCCTTGCCTATCCACATGCCAAAGTCAAGTTCAATGGCTAGAATAGCCATTTTGAATAATAAAATCCAAGGAGCACTCTGTTTTTTTTAACAATTAACTTTCATAGATGAAATAGTACTTTCCCCTTCTTGTTGTTGTTGTTATGTGCCGTCGAGTCATTTGAGACTCATAACGACCCTATGTACAACAATCCTAAACTCTGCTCTATCCTGTGCCAATCGCATTGCCTCTAACACACCCA
>NW_006399823.1:1660166-1672255 GCF_000299155.1 Elephantulus edwardii
GTGTGAAATCAATGATATTGTTCTGTAGTTTCCGCACTCAGTTGGGTCATCCTTCTTTAGAATGGGAACAAATATAGACCTCTTCTAGTCAGTTGGCCAAGTGGTTTTTCTCCAGATTTTTCCCTTACAATATATAATAATTATATTTGTGAAAGGGTGTGTAAGCCAGCAACTTCATGCCTCATGCTTTCATCTACCCCATTCTAGATATCCAATTTCTAATTTGTTCATCCCTATCAAACCAATATTCTGAGAAATAAAGGACTGTATTATCTGAAGAAACTTCTGTTCTATTTGGAAACTTTGAGCATCTGCATCTATAAACAAAGTTCAAGCAAGAACAAGCCATCATATTGCAGCAATCAACACTAGTTCACAGCATGGAGCATCTTCTTGAGTTCTGGTCAACTCACTTCCAGCCATCCATGTTGTTGTTGTTGTTGTTTAAGTGTCCTCGTGTTGAGTATGACTCATAGTGACCCTATAAATAACATATCTGAATCCTGTCCTATCCTGTGTCATTTTTACACTTCCTGACACACTAGCTCCTACTATGGCAGTCACTGAAGTCAAAAGAGGCACAGTTAAAAATTATTAGGCGGGAGGTTAGCAAGATTTAATATGGCAGTCAAGGTGCCTCTCAGGATATGACAATTTGGAGAGTTCCCTGACTACAAACTTTCCCAGTGTAATACATCTCCTGATTTCCTGACTGCTGGTACCAAGGGTGTTGCTTGTGGATCCAAGAAAAAGGAAATCATTGACAACTTCAATCTTTTCTCCATCTGTCATGATGGTCCAGTGGTGAGAATTTTTGTTTTATTGACGTTTCAAGTCCTCCTCATTCTTCTTCATAGATTCTTTTGAATGAGTTGCTTGGCGTATAGATTAAATAGATATGGAGAAAGCATACAGCCCTGCTGCATACCTTTCTTAATTTTAAACCATGCAGAGTTTCCTCTGGAAGCAGGAATGGCATCCACTTCCTAAACAACATGCCTCTGAAAAACTGTGAACTTTGATAAATGATGATAGTTATAGAAAGGTTTTAGGCCTTTTGTTCAGATAATTGCTATGAGTTGTGCTCAACTTGATGGCAATCAGCAACAACAGAGTTCCCTTGCTTTGTTTGGATACCAGTTTCTTGGTCATCACATGACTACAGTTAACCGTTCTGGGATTCCCCTTCTTCTCATTGTTAGCCATAAAATTAATTCAATATGATCCACAGAGTCAAATGCCTCTGCATAGTCAGTCAATAAAGTACAAATAGACAACTTCTAGTATTCTCCTCTTTCCACCAATTTATATGAGACATTAACAGTGATATCCCTGCCACAACCTCTTCTGAATCTAGCTTGAATGTCTCACAGTTTTGGTTGATGTACTATTTTAACCGTTCTTGGATAATTTCCACCAAGATTTTACTTGTATGTGGTATTAATGGTATCGTTCAATAATTTTCACAGTCTATTAGATCACCTTTCTTGGGAATGGGCACAAATATAGATCTCTTCCAGTTAGTTGGCTAGGGTACTGTCTTCCAAACTTCTTAGCATAGACAGCTGAGTATATACACAACTTCATGTTTGTTGAAACATGTCCAGTTCCATCATTCCTGAGGCCTTATTTTTTTTTTTTGCCAATGCCTTGAGTGCAACTTGAACTTACTCCTTCATCACCATTGGTTCCTGACCATATACTATTTACTGAAATATTTCAGTGTCAACCAATTCTTTGGTACAGTGACTCTGTATATTCCCTCCATCTTATTTTTTCCCTGTTTGTTTATTTATCATTTCACTAATGTAGAATTACTATACAAATGTCCTTACATTCATTTAGAAGCACAGTAGATAACTTTTGCAATGAATCTTTTTTTAAAAGAACATACAAAGATTACATGTGTATCTCAGAACATATAACACAAAATATTCAAAGAGTTTAAATGTTCAAGCTACTGCAGGAGCTAGCTGTGTTTGAGGTAATGTTGCATGACTTTGTGTTACTTCTGATGCATCTTCTTTTGACTTCCTAGATCCTTTAAGACTTCCCCCAAAGCATCCTTCAGTATTGCATCTTGAGGTTTGAATTTGCTTTTCAGTTCTTTTAGCTTGAGAAATGCCGAGTTCTTCCCTTTTTATCTTCTAACTACAGCTCTTTATACATTTCGTTATAATACCTTTCCTTCTCTTGCTGCCCTCTGAAATCTTCTGTTTGACTCATTTCTCCCCTCTGTTTAGTTTCTTTATATTCTGGTTCAATTTTCAGAGTCTCCTCTGACATCTATTTTGGTCTTTGCTTCCTCCTCTGTTTGGTAATGTCCTTTTGCTTTCTTCTTGGATGGCATACCTGATGTCATCCTATTCTTGAGATGATTTTTAAATTCAGGTAAGATAGACTCAAGGTTGTATTCATTTGGTTCTTGTGGACTTGCTTTGATTTTCTTCTGATTCAATTTGAACTTACACATGAGTAATTGATGGTCTGTTCCACAGTCAGTACCTGGCCTGGTTTTGACTGCTAATAATGAGTTCTGGGTTTTCAAATTTTTTGGAGTGTGGTTCTTCACAGCATTTTGTTACTATCCTTTTTATTTCAGGTAGTTTTATTGTGAGGCCACCTATTTCATTGTTTATTCCTGTTGCTGGTGCATTCTCCTTCTAGTCTTGTCAATTTTTTCTATTGTTTTATATCTTTTGTATTTATTTTCATTCTTACTTTATTATTTCCTTTCTTCTAATGACTACAGGGAGCTCTGGTGGCCTAGTAAGAAGCTGTGCTGCAATCCCAAATATGTGGTTCCAATTCTACCTACAGCTCCTCCAAAGGAGAAGGATGGGCAATCTCCTGTGCAATTCACTGCCTCTGAAAACACACTGGAGAGCCAGCTACGGCTTGGTCTAACTCAACGGCACACAACAGCAACAATAATGAGTAACTATAACTCTGTAGTGACTTTAGCTCAGGAGGCTTAATTTGCAGGAAGTTGTGCAAGCTACCCCAAAGGCAATGATGTCTCTCTGGCATTTCTAATTCCTGAATAACTCCACTTGAGAAAGAAGGACACTGTCAAGCACCTATCTCCTGGGTGTGATTTACAGTCTCTGGAAAATCACTGGAGACTCAGCTATGCAGCAGTCAGAGAGATTGTGGGCTTTGCTTGCTCTTCATATTCTGCCAGGAATACTAGGTTAAGGGTTTGA
This sequence comes from Elephantulus edwardii, assembly GCF_000299155.1. Lineage (NCBI taxonomy): Eukaryota > Metazoa > Chordata > Mammalia > Macroscelidea > Macroscelididae > Elephantulus > Elephantulus edwardii. The sequence goes on from NW_006399823.1 coordinate 1,663,373, forward strand.
TTTAGGGTCTTTTTCCCTATTTTACTGTGTGCTTTAATTGCTATAAATTGACTTCTGACTATAAGTTGACTGTTTTTCTGTATCCCAACGATTTGGTTTTTATTCTCATTTGCTTCAAAGAATTTTTTCCATTTCTTTGTCTTTTTTCTTCTATTATCTAGCAGTGCTCAAGCAGGGTGTTATTTTCTTTTCTATATACTTTCTCTCCTTCTTGATCTCCTTGTTGTTGATTTCTAATTGTGTAGCATTATGACCTGAAAAGATACTTTGTAACATATCTGTGTTTTTTTATATTAAAAGTTGCTTTGTGACCTAATTTATGGTCTTTTCTGAAGCATTCTTGTGTCCTAGAGAAAAAATGCACATTGTGTTCTTCTTGAGTGTAATATACTATATATCCCTACCATATTCAGTTGGTTAATGGTATTGTTCAATTCTGCTTCTTTGTTGAGTTCCCTTCTAGCCATTCTGGTTGATTAAGAAGAGAAATATCCTCCAATTGAATCAATAAGCAACATCATGATAGATAGAAGATTGAAGTTTTCAAAGATTTCATCTCGCTTGGATCCACAATCAACACCTTAGCATCAGCACTCAAGAAATCAAACAACATATTGCATTGTGTAAATCAGTTGTCAGGGATTTCTCTAAGGTATCAAGGAGAAATGATATTAGTTTAAAGACTAAGGTACATTTGATTCAAGTAATGTCTTTTCAATTACTTATTACACATCTGAAAGTTGGGCAATGGTTAAAGATGACAGAAGAAGAATTTACACCTTTGAGTTGTAGTGTTGGAAAAGAGAAATTAATATCCCATGGACTGTTGAAAGAACAAATATATCTTGGAGAAAGTGCAGCCAAGGTGCTTCTTGGAGACAAAGATAGTCAAGTTTCATTTAACATATTTTAGATATGTTGTTAGGAGGGACTGATCCTTGGAGAAGAAAGGTGGAAGGTCAGTGTAAGAAAGACCTCAAGAAGATGGATTGACATGGTGACTGTAACAACAGGCTCAAGTGTATAAAAGATGTTGATGGTGGCACAGGATAGGGCAAGGTTCTGATCCATTCCTCATGGAGTCGTTATGAGTCATAGTCAACTAGAAGACACTTAACACAACAATGATGTTTGCTATCTCCAATTAGGGATTCACTCAACTTCTTGAATACATATTTTCTCTTTTTTGTCATAATGTATAACAAGTTTTGGTTTGGGTTTTTTGTGGTTTTTTAATTATTATTCTAGTTTATTCACAAAATTCTAATACATTGTTTTTCAGACCAGATTATTCCAATTTCCCTCACCCCTCACCCATCAAATTGTACAACCCCATGATTAATCCCTGCCCCATGCACATCCACATCCCTCTGCTTCCCCTGCCTCCCTTAGATCCTCATTCTACAATAATGGTTTTATACAATATTTGTCCTTGTAAGACTGAGTTAGTTCACTCAACATAATGCTCTCCAGTCTCTCCCAAGTTAGGTAATAACTTACAAAGCCATTGCTCCTGCGTGTTGCTTAGTATTTTATTGTATGATTGTACCATAATTTCTCAATCCACTTGACTGTGGTTGGACATCTGGGCTGTTTTTATGTTCTTACAATAGTGAATAACACTGCTATGAACATTGGTGTACAAATCTTTGTGTGTGTCTCAGTTCTCATTTCTCAAGGTATATTCCAAGCAGTGGAGTAGGTGGGTCATATGGAATTTCTATGTTTTTCTTTCTGAGGAAATGCCAAACTGCCTTCCAGAGTGGTTGTACCATTTTACAATCCCCCCAACAGTGTGTAAGAGTTTCTATCTCACCACATCCTCTCCAACATTTATTACTTGCTGTCCTGTTAAGCTTTGCCACTGTTACTGGAGTGAGATGGTATCTCATTGTGGTTTTGATTTGCATCTCTCTTATTGTCAGTGACTTGAAGCATTTCTTCATGTGACTGTTGGCCATTTGAATATATTCCTCTGTGAAAATTCTTTCCATGTCTTTTGCCCATTTTGTAATTGGGTTATCAGTCTTTTTCTCATGGATGCCCAGGAGTATTCGGTAAACTTTGATGATGATATTCTTATCTGAGATGGTATTTCCAAATGTTTGTTCCCAGTCAATAGGTTTTCCGTTCACTCTGTTGGGAAAAGGTTTTGATGCACACAGAAATTTTAGAAGGTCCCATTCATCAATTTTATCCTCTTCAGACCGTGCATTTCTGGCTATATTAGGCAGTCTTTTTATACCATAAACTAGGGCTTTTAAGCTTGATTCCAGTTTGTCTCTTATTTACTATATGGTTTAGGGCTTTACTCCCAAGACAGCTGATCTACTTTGAATTGATTTTTGTGTATGGTGTGAGTTATGGATCCTCTTTCAGCTTTCCGCAGGTGGAAATCCCGTTTTGCCAGCACCATTTGTTGAAGACGTTGTCATTTTCCTATTTAATAGCTTTGATCTCCATGTTGAATATCAGTTGACCATAGTTAGCTGGGTCTATTTCTAGGTTCTCAATTCTGTTCCATTGGTCTAGGTGCCTGTCATTGCACCAGTACTATGCTGTTTTGGTTACTATTACTGAGTAGTAGGTTTTGAGGTCAGGGAGTGCTATGCCTCCCACCTAATTTTTGTTTCTCAGAAGTGTTTTTCTTATATGTGTCTCTTGCCTCTCTAAATAAATTTGACAATTTCTATTTTGATCTCCTTGAAAAATGAATTTGGTATCTGGATTGAGATTGCACTGAACATGTAAATTGCTTTTGGTAGGATTGTCATTTTCACAATATAGCGTTTTCTTATCCATGAAGAGGACACATTTTTCTGGATGACAACAACAACAACAACAACGATATTTGGTATCTATCCCATTAGGAATTCACTCAGCTTCTTGAATACATATTTTTCTCTTTTTTTCGTAATGTGTAAGAAATTTTCAAGCAGCAAATCCTCAACTATTTCCTCTGTGCATTTTTTAGTCACTACCTGTTCCCGACCAAAACAAGCCTGGAAGCAGGAGCGGCATCCACTTCCGAAATGGCTTGCCTCCGGAAACTCTGTGTATGAACAGTCACTATGAGTCATCTACGACTCGACGGCACCTAACAATAACAACTACGACATAGAGTTACATTGGCCTAGTGGGCAGAAAGTTATGCTACCAAGCAAAAGTTGAGTGATTTTAATCTGCAGCCCTTAGGGTGGGTTCAAATCGTTTTCCTGTCAAACATTCTTCTAGGTGGTATAGCACTGGTCTGTGCATTGCTGTACAGAGGTAACTCGTGGTTGCTGTGATGCTGAACACTGTGGCAGTGATATGCCAAAGGTGGTAATGGTTACCCATGGTGGACAGTGTTTGCTGGAAATTCCTGACTAAAACAAGCCTGGAAGCAGGAGCAACATCCACTTCCGAAATGGCTTGCCTCCAGAAACTCTATGTACGTCTATGACTCATTGGCACCTAAGAACAACAACAACAACAACAACAACAACAACCTGTCCTGGGATTCCAATCACAATTAAATGGTTCCTCTTGATATTGTCCCATATAACACTTGAGTTTTCTTCATTTACCTTCTTTCTTTTTCTAATTGTTCCTCTAACAGATTAATATTGAGAAATGTGTCCTCCAATTCATTGATTCTATGTTCTATAGCTTCCATTCTTTTCTTCTGTACTTCCCATGTATTATCTAGTACTGCAACTTTACTTTTAATATTCAGAATTTCACTTTGCTGTTTTTGTATTGTTTCTAATTTTCCATTTATGTTTTCCACCTTGTATGTTGCTGTTATGTGCCATCAAGTTGCCTGCAACTCATAGCAATCCTATGTACAACAGCTCTGAAGACTGCAGTGTCCTGAGCCAGTCTCACTGACTCCAATATACCTACCCCCATTGCCCTAGTTACTTTATCAATCCATCATCTCATCCAGAGATTTCCTCTCCTGTGCTGTTCCTCTACCTTTCTGTGCATGATGCTCTTCTCCAAGGACTGGTCCCCCCTGGTCACCTGTCCAAAGTATATGAGATAAAGCATAAAAATCCTAGCCTCCAAGGAGTCACCTTGTATGTATAGTTTAATTTTTTTTGTATTCTGTGTTTTTCCTCAATCTATAGAATAAACTTGATTACTATGCTTTTTAATTCTTTGTCAGGAAGTTCCAATCACTTTTCTTCCTCTCAAATATTTTCCTGGTCTGTATTTTGTTCATGATTTCGTGTGGTTTTTTTGTTTGTCTGGTTTTTTCTCCATTTTATCTTTCATTATAAAAAACTGGTTTACACTTATCTACTATCTCCTAGACATTGTAGTGTGGGAATCCAAACTTGATACTAAATATTTGTAATAAACTAAATGCTGTATCAGGATATGAGGGAGGCATGGATACAAGCTGGAATTCACTGTGAAGCACTAAGGCAGACTTTAGGTGTTTACAGGGCTAGACACTAAGGCAAACTTTAAGAGTTTACACAATTTTTGTATTGTCTTTGCTGACCCCTCCCTCCTGAGTCAAGCATAAGGTTTTCAATAGAGCTTAGCTACATTTGCATAGAATTCTTTTTGTGATTTTCTCCCTGGCAATTTTCAATAAAGGCGCAGAGAAGCTGAGTTGAGGCTTCAGTCAGTTGTTTGAACGGCTTGCCCCTGCTTACTTCTCTGTTTTATTATACATTTTTGGTGTTCTGCCTCATTTTTTTATTCTTTGCCCTTGGTTGACAACATTGTCATTTTTTGTCCTTGTGGATGGAAACAAGATTTCTGGGCTGATGAGACACTCAGCTCATAAGATCCTCAGTCATCAGTTGGGGATCATGCATTTGCCAGTCTAAAGACTGGTATTGGCAGATGTTTAGTCAGGCATGGTTATAATGAACTGAAAAAAATCACTACTAATCTGAAATCTTCAAGAATGATGGACACATAACTCGTGGTGGTCCTGCATCAAGTTTCTGAGGCTGTAAATCTTAACAGAAGTAGGCTTCCCATCTTTCTCCTGTAGAGTGGTTGATGGGTTCAAACTGCCCATCATTCAGATAGAAGCTCAAAACTAAAAAAAAAGAAAAGAAAAGATGGACACTGTGTGTGAGTGAGGTACTCCTAGGTAGTATTCTCACTAATTCAGGAGAAGACTGCAGTCCAGGTGTGGCAAAATTCACTGGTAACTAGATAGGGGTTGTGATTTTAGAGCATGTAAGCTCCCAGTGCCAAATACAAAATGGTACAGAGGTGGCATCAGGTGGAACTAAGGAAATTCAGAGAATGACACTAACTACCTGGTGTCTTTTAGTGGGGGAAAGCCACTACCCTAATCTGCAGGGGGAATGGGGAGCCCATCAATTAGTCATAGATCTGGACACTACCAAAGACCCAGGTTCCAGTGACAAATAATCAACCATTTAAAATGTCTACTTTATACCATTTAAAGTACTACTATGCTCCATCATCTTTTCATACCATATTTCTCGTGAGTCCTTCATTTAAAGTTATGGCTTTCAAAATATTTATTTATTTATTTGCTGAAGTCTGCTGCAGACAGGCTGAGCTGACATCTGTATACTCTATCATCTTACTCAGAAGTCCCAACAACTTTAATCTTGTCATCATTTATTGTGATGTTGCTTTTGAGGATTTTTGTTGTCTTGATGTTACGGTATAATCTATACTGATGGCTGTAGTCTTTGATCTTCTTCCGTAAGTGTTGCAATTCTTCTTCTTTTTTGCAAGTAAGGTTGTGTCATCTTCTTCCAACACTGATAAGTTGATAAATCTTCTGCCAATCTTGATGTTGCATTCTTACTCATTTAGTACAACTTCTTGAATTATTTGCTCAGTTTACCTAATGAAAATGTGTGGTAAAAAGGTACACCTCTAACTCGTATCTTTCTTTATTTTTAGTCATGCAATTCCCTTATTCTCTTTTAACCGCAGTTTCTTAGTTTGTGCACAGGCTCTGTATGAGTACAATTAGGTGTTCTGGAATTCCCATTTGTATTAGTGTTAACAATAATTTATTATGATCCACACAAACAAATACCTTTGTACAGTTAGTAAAGCTCAAGCAAACATCTATCTGATATTCTTTGCTTTCAGGTTAAAATCTACGTGATATCAGCAAGGACATCCTTCTTCTGTAGCCTCTTCTGAAACCAACTTATAGTTAGGTGTCTTGTTCACTTAGGGCAGTTCCCATTATCAAGTTTGGCTTAACTAAAATGGCAGGCATAGCAGTTTTCAAGGATGCTAAGGCTCCTGTCACAAATTTGATCATCATCCTTAAGTTAAAATGTGTGTCTTCTGTGCATGGAACTATGAGTCTATGTTAAATACCCTCTAATATGTCAAATTGCCCCAAGCCTTTGGACACCTTCTTCTGCAGAATTTTATTTAGTTTACTATAAGTCATCACATAAAACATACTTCAGTGAATGAAGCAAATAGATATTAGATCCTTCCTTAACCTCTCAAATAGAAGCATTAAATCTATGTATAATGGACCCAAATAAATAAATTCAGAATGATTCCATTTTCTGAGCCCTGCACCTTTATTCTATTTTCTTAATAGGCATTCCCACACATTTCTTCAGATTTCTGTTTGTATATATACTGGATAAATAGAGCTATTCTTTTAGAATGTACTGTCTCTGCAAGGATCATAACATTTACTTTGCCTTTTAGGGGCTTCCTGGAACTGAACCATAGTTATAGGTCTAGAAACAAAATTTAGTAGTAGAGTGTTTGGGATGTGTGTGTGTGTGTGTGTGTGTGTGTGTGTGTGTGTGTGTGTGGTTTTTAAAAATTTTTTATTGGTTTGCCTACAAAGTTCAATATACATGGCATTTCACACTATTCTTCATTCACACTGTGTTTCATACAATCATTCTCGTGCATCATATTTCATAAAATCAATCACTATTGGGCCTTGCCCATCATTACCCTGTCTTTTCACCCTGGTCCTTCCCTTTTCCTTGTCCTCCTCCATCCATCCACCAAATTATGCAAAAAATGTGGTTTTACTCTTATCTTCACCCTCCCACCCCCACCCCCCTTTCTCCTTGAGTTTCCATACTTGTTTAATAGTTATCCTTCTATTTTTACAATACTGATCTGATGCAGTATTTGTCCTTACGAGACTGTTACTTTACTCATCATAATGCTCTGCAGCCTCTCTCAAGTTACAGTGTATTTTTCAAAATCATTGCTCATGAGTGCTGCATAGTATTCCATTGTGTGAATGTATCACAGTTTCTCAATCCATTCAGTTATGATTGGACAATTGAGCTGTTTCCACATTCTTGGGATGGTGAATAATGCGGCTATGAACATTGGTGTACAAATCTCCATGTCTCAATTCTAATTTTCTTGGGGTATAGTCATAGTAGTTTAATATGGAGTTTCAACGTTCAACTGTGTCTTTAAGGGCAGTTGCACCATTTTACAGTCCCACCACCTGTATATGAGAGTTCCCACCTTTCCACATCCAAGATAGGTTGGGTTTTTTATAAAATTTTTAATTTTAACTTTTATTTCAACAAAAGTTTATAGAAAATTGGATTTTCATTCATTCATTCATCGTTGAGCATTTTCCTTCCTCCCACTCCTTCCCCCACCCCAGCTCACTTTCTCTCTTTCTTTTTTAAAATATTCATTTATTGTTGAACAATTTCCTCCCTTCTCCCCCTCCCCTTCCCCCAGTCCACTTTGCAATGTACCTCTTATTCTGGACTTTTGTCATACATATAATTCTTAATCATATATTCCTGATTGCTGAAACTGAGGAGGACCTGAAACACTTGCTGTGGAAGGTCAGGGACTGCAGTCTTCAATATGGATTGAGGCGCAATGTCAAGAAAACAAAGAGTCTCATCACTGGGCTGATTGGCAGCATCATAATGTATGGTGAAAAAAATTGAGATTGTTCACAGTTGTGGTTTGCTCGGCTCCACAGTCAACACTCTTGGCACCAGCAGCCAGGAAATTAAAAGATAGACTGCAATGGGAAAGTCTTCAGTTAGAGACTTCTCTAAAGTACTGAAGTGCAATGATGTCACTCTGGAGACTAAGGTATGCATGATCCGGGCATGGTCCTTATAATCACTTGCTATGCATCAGAGAGCTGGACAATGACTAGGGATGATTGAAGGAGAATTGATGCCTTTGAGCTGTGGTGTTGGAGAAGTGTATTGAATATACAATGAAATGTTAAGAAAATGAGCAGGTTTGTCCTGGAGAAGGTGAAGCTGGGCTGATCCTTGGAGGCAAGGACTCTGAAGCTTCATCTGATGTACTTTGGACATGCTGCAAGGAGGGACCAGTCCTTGGAGAGGGACGTCATGCTTGGGAGGGTGGAGGAACAGCGCAGGAAAGGAAGACTCTTGATGAGATGGATTGATTCAGTGACTGGGGAAATGGAGGTAGGTGTATTGGAGATAGTGAGATTGGCACAGGTTAGGACAGAGTTTAGGGATATTGTACATAGGATTGCTATGAGTTGCAGGTGACTCAACCACACATAACAACAACAACAACATATTCCCTTTAAACAGTTCTTTCCTTCATCTGTTCCAGTGCAGTGCTGATTTCCTATCCAGTCTTTTCCTATTCTCCTCGCAAACTCCCATGTCAGTCCTGCTTTGTAACAGTGCGTTATGTAGTATATGTCCTTTGGGACTGAAATATTTCACACAGGATAATGTCCTCCAGGGTTACCCATGTTGTGTAATGTGCTGAGTTCATTGGTTTTTTTTTTTATTCTTAAATATTAAGAAAACTAGTATATATTCTTGTCATATCTCTTTATCAGTAATAATGGTGGTGTCTTGATCCTTGCTGGACTCAAATCTCCATGATTTTTCTTTTTTTATTTTAACTTTGACAGGAAGAGGA
>NW_006399823.1:1674715-1681727 GCF_000299155.1 Elephantulus edwardii
AGATCCATCTAACATTAGCTACAATATCCCTAGTACCACGATCCCTTCTAAACCCAGCCTGGACTTCTGGCAGTTCTCTGCTGATGTACTGTTCCAGTCATTTTTGGATAATCTTCAATAGAATTTTGCTTGCATGTGAAATCAATATCATTGAAATATATATTCATTTAAATATGTTAATAGTTACATCATCAATTCCTGGGGCCTTGTTTTTTGCCAATTCTTTCAGAGCAGCTTGAACTTCTTCCTTCATCACCACAGGCTCTTGCTCATATGTTGTTTCATGAAATTCTTCTGTGTCCACCAATTCCTTTTGGTACAATGACAGTATACTCTTTCCATCTTCTTTTAATGCTCCCTGGACCATTTAATATTCTTCCCAAAGCATCCTTAAGTATTGGAACTTGAAACTTGAATTTGTTCTTCAGTTCCTCCATCTTTAGAAATGCCTAGCAAGTTCAGCCTCTTTGATTTTCTGACTCCAGCTCTTTGCATATTTCATTTGTCTTTATTTTGTCTTCTCAAGCTGCCCTTTAAAATTTTCTATTCTGCTCCTTAGTATCTTTATTTCTTCCCTTTGCTTTGGCTCCTCAGTACTCTAACGCAATATTCAGAGTCTCCTCTGACATCCATCTTGGCTCACTCTGAGTGCTTATGTGAAACCTATACTTGGACCAGGAAACAGTCCTTAGAACAGAGCAAGGAAACATTGTGTGGTCCAAATTGGGAAGGATGCATGCCAGGAATGTGTTCTATCTCCATACATTTTCAATTAAATGCAGAACAGGTTATTCAGGAGGCTGGGCTCTGTGAGGAGAAATGTGGCATCAGGATTGGAGGAAGACTCATGAACAATCTGTATTATACAGATGACACAACCCTCCTTGCTGAAACTGAGGAGAACCTGAAGCAATTGCTGTGGAAGGTCAAGGACTGCAGGCTTCAGTATGGACTGAAGCTCAACATCAAGAAAACAAAGATTCTCACCACTACGCAAATTGGCAGCATCATGACAAATAATGAAGAGATTTAGATTGTTAACAGCTTTAGTTTGCTTGACTCCACAATCAACACTCTTTGTACCAGCAGCTAGGAAATGAAAAGATGAATTGCATTGGGAAAGTCTGCTGTTAGAGACCTCTCCAAAGTACTGAAGACCAATGATGTCAGTCTGGAGACTAAGGTGCACCTGACCCAGACCATAGTTTTTGTAATTACTTGCTATGCATGAGAAAGCTGGACAATGACTAGGGATGATAGAAGGTGAATTGATGCCTTTGAGCTGTGGTGCTGGAGAAGAGTATTGAATATACTATGGACTGCTAGGAGAACAAACAGGTTTCTCCTAGAAAGAGTAAGATCAGGCTGCTCCTTGGAGGCTAGGATTCTGAAGCTTTCTCTGGCATACTTCGGACATGATGCAAGGTGGGATCAGTCTTTGGAAAGGGATATTATGCTTGGAAGGGTGGAGGGACAGTGTGAGAGAGGAGGACCCTCAATGAGATGGATTGATTCAGTCACTGGGATAATGGGGTAGGTGTGCTGGAAATAGTGAGATTGACACAGGGTAGAGCAGAGTTTAGGACTATGTGTATAGGGTCGCTATGAGTTGCAGGCAACTTGACAGCACATAACAACAATTCCAACAACTTAGTCCCAGCAGTGGAATTGCTGAGTCAAATGTTGTTTCTATTTCCAAACTTATTTTTTTTTTTAAATTTCCAATTTTTTGAGAAAGCACCAGACCGCCTTCCATAGTGGTTTACGACTCCCACCTGCAGTTCAAATCTGGTAGAGTGAGGTCTTGAGAATTTAACAATATCTTGTCAGGAATTTACCTCTGGTTATGCCCCAGGCTTTACCACAAGCCAAATCTCAGCAAATATTCCTGTAGTACTACTGGTTTAATCTTATCAGATAGGAGTGGGAGGCCTCCTTCTGTTGGTAGAACTGGTTCAATAGAATGTAGAGGCTTAGTGTCCCAGTTTCTTGATAATCTTCAATGTGTTCCCAACCCAAGTTTTAGGCTCTCATTTCTTCTTAACTAATGCTCTTCTTAAAAATAAGTGCTTGAAAAGACCATGGCCTAAATCAGGCTTAGCCCTCAAAATAGCAACATTGCTCCTCAGCAATTTGGAACAGTGGCTGACTTTCCCAGAGCAATGTCATTGTTGTTGTGTACCATAGTCAGGACCAACCCATAGCTGATCCTCCAGCAGGTTTTCAGAGACAGTTAGTAGCAATGGAGGAGATTGCCCATCCTTCTGCAACTGGTGGTTTCAAACCACATGCCTTCAGGATTGCAGCACAGTTTCTTGCACTAGACCAGCAGAACTCCCTTCCCAGTGCAATAACGTCTCCTGATCTCTTGACTGTTGGTACCAAGTAAGATAAAATCGTTGACAGTATCCCACTTTTTCCATCTATCATGATGTTGCCTGTAGATCCAATATTAGAATTTTTGTTTTTTTGATGCTGAGATGAAATTGTATTTAGAACAGTAGTCTTTGATCTTTTGTAGTGACCACTTCAAGCCCTCCTCACTTTCAACAAGAAGATTGTGTCATCAGCATAATGAAGGTTATTGATGAGTCTTCCTCCAATTCTGATGGCACATTCTTCATGGAGTCCAGCTTCTTGAATAATTTGTTCATCATACAGATTAAATAAGTATGGAGAAAGGATGAAACCCTGACACAGACCTTTCTTGATTTTAAACCATGCAGTGTTCCCTCACTCTGCACAATAGTCTTTTGGTTTAGGTATAAGACTTGCATGAGAACAATTAAGTGTTCTAGGATTCCCATTCTTCTCTATGTTAGCCATAATTTATTATGATCTACCTAGTCAAATGAGTTTACATAGTTAATAAATCACAAATAGACATTCTTCTGGTGTTCTCTGCTTTCAGCCAGAATTCATCTGACATCAGCAATAATATCCCTGGTGCCACAGCCTCTTCTAAATCCAGTTTTAATTACTCGCAGTTCTCTACATATGGTTCTGGCCATTTTTAAATGAACTTCAGCAGTATTTTGCTTGCATGGGATATTAATAACATTGTTTGATAATTTCCACTTTCTGTTGGATCATCATTGAGTTGTGGTGTTGGAGAAGAATACTGAATGGACTGCCAAAAGTACAAACTCATATGCTCTGGAGAAGGTGCAGCCAGAGTGCTTCTCGGAGGCAAATATGATAAAGCTTCATTTTAAATACTTTGGGCATGTTGCTGGAAGAGATTATTCCTTCAAAAGGGACTTTGAGCATGTGAAGGTGGAGGGTCAGTGAAAAAGAGGAAGACCCTCAAGCAGATGAATTGACACAGTGAATGCAGCAATGGGCTCAAGTGTGTCAGGGATTTTTAAAACAGCACAGGATAGGACAATAGGACAAGGTTCACACCTATAGTTCACAGACTCACTATGAGTCCTGCTCAACTCAATGGCCCCTGATGCCCTTGATAAACTTCAGACACTTTGATGTTAGCATTTCAGTTGATACTGTAATTCACTCACTCTTCCAATAAGATTTTGGAATTGGTTTTAGCAGTATCAGTTATGTTACTACGTGGCATAAAGCTTTCTTTCAAGTCACAATTGGAAATTAATATATTTTATTTTATGTCTGAATTTTTACTCAGAAGTCCCGAGTTCTCTTTCTTTCAACAGTTAGTCAGAATGAATAAGAGTAACCATCCAGTGTGAGAATTCCTGAAAGCTGCTGTGCCTTGGTTGACTGGATGTGTGTGTAGTTAGAGTACTGATGGGAACACTCAACAGGAAGCTAGCTGAAAACAGATTGCTAGACAAGCACATAGACATGTCCCCAAGAAAAACAGAGTGCATTCATGAGATTCCATAAGAACCAGAAGAGCAGCTGTTAAAGTTTTATTAATGAGAAACTAAGGTCCTTGAGAGCTCCTATAAAATTAGATTAATGTGACTGTTCTTGAGAATCTGCAGAAGATAGTGATAACCCTTTTCTTTGTTAGAACTCTCTGAGTAAATCATTAAAAGCCCTGATTCCTGGATGCCTAAAGACACATTCCTTTCTGGTCCCAGAGATAATTGTTAGATATGTTACTTTAAGGTTTTTGAGATAATTGTTTTCGGTGTAGCAAGAAGTCTGGTTATTTTGCTAGTAATGGTATGTTTGTATCTTCTATATATGCTAAGAAGAATAAAGCTTTTTGCTTTTGGCTCTTGCCTAAGGCCCCTGTGCCTTTCTCTCTCTCTTCCTCTCCTCCTCCTGTTCTTCTTCTTCTTCTTCTTCTTCTTCTTCTTCTTCTTCTTCTTCTTCTCTCTCTCTTTCCCTCAGCAGCACCATGTCCTCAGGTAAACAGCAACAAAACCATCTTCCCTAAAAGTCTTGACAGAATTATAAAAAAATTTCAAACATGCTGTCATCAAGAGCCTCACCTGTTATTAATCCTTGATTTGGGGGGCATGGAATTTTGGGTATTAATATTGCCACTTCAAGCCATGGAATAGTAGAGATCCTCTTCATGGAGTCAGAACTATCAATATTTCTAAGATAAGTCAACCACGAGAACCAATTTAGAATACCCTAAGATTTTGGTTTTCTACAACCACTCTCAGTATCAAATGTGTTATCCTAGGTTTTATAGAAAAGCAAAAATCAATGAAGTATGTGTACATATGTGTGTGTGAAAAACAGAAAGAGAGAGAGGAGCTGGCAAGCCCCAGGTCTCCAAGTTCTATGGGTCAGATCTCAGGAGAGAGGTTCCGAGCAAGACTGACTGATGAGTCCAAGTTGTCTGTAGACAGGGTCACAAACTGCTTGCTTCAAGGAATGCCAGCTTCATAGACTGACAAATCTGAGTCAGTAAGTATGCCAGGGCACTGGCTCAATATGAGAGGTCACGAGTCATATAGGCAAACATTTTTAGGTGCTGTTGAGTCAATTACAGCTCATTGCTGTGAACAACAGATGGAAATCTTGCCCTATCCTGTGCCATCCTTATAATTTCCACCATGTGCATGTCCACTGTTGAATCACTTCAATTCATTAAAGGTCTTCTTCTTTTTCACTGACCCAAACCCTTTTCCAAACATGATGGCACTTTGCAAGGATGGAGCCTCCTTATAACATGCCCAAAGTATGTGTGGCAAAGTTTCACCATCCTAATTTCTAAGGAGAATTTTGTACAATTAAAATTTTAATTTATTCATTGCAAGTACCTTTAAAAATATAGAAACAGTTACTATATTGTTGTACCTCGCCTGATGGACTACCAAAGGAATGAGATGAACTGTATCTGTGGAGAGTCAAAGAAGAGGCTCAGTAACAGCAGTCAAAACAAGGTCGGGGGTTAACTGTGAAACAGATCATCAGTTGCTCACGTGAAAGTTTAAAATGAAGTTGAAGAAAATAAAACACGTCTACAGGAACAAAAATACGACCTTGAGTCTATCCCATCTGAATTTGAAAACCATCTGAAGAATAGGATTGAGGCATTGAACACTAGTGGTCAAAGGCCAGATGAGTTGTAGGATGACGTCAAGATGTCATCCATGAAGAAAACAAAATACCATTACAAAGACAAATGAGAAAGAAAATACCAAAATTGATGTCATGGAGGTAGGTTTGTTTGTTTGCTTGTTTGTTTATTGTTTTTTTTTTTTTAGGATCAAAGTTTACTTTGGGGAAAGAGACAGGCAAAGAGGAGTGGGTGCTCGGGGCGTGCCCCTCAGTAGTTAGCTGTGAGGGAGGTAGTTTTTGAGAAGAACTCTGTCCTCTCAGATCTGCAATAAAGTGCTTTGGATATTGCAGTCCATCTGTCTTATATCAATTGATGTGGAAAGAACCAATTGCATTCAGTAACATTTTGATGACCCAGAGGAGACATTCAGATTCACTTAGTAAGTGAAAGCAATTTTTTTGGTTTTTACTTGCCAGGGCATTCTGAATTATGTGGATAAGAGGACCCCAAGAGAAGATGTCTTAAACATCCATAGGTACCAATGAGACCTTGTCTCAAGAGACCTTTGAGAGACCAACTCTTGGTATCCTCCATCACCTTCGTGAATCCATGCACTTTATCTGGTAACTGCATGCTTGGTAAAATTTCTGTCTGTTTTAGCCATCTCTGGGGAATGCATGTGTGTGCCTGATAGCTGACTACATGGGAATGGGCTGGTGTAAGTTGCCCATTCCAAACCTGGGAGTGAGTTGGTGAAAATCATTCATTCTGAGTCTGTATGAGTGAACTGGCTTAAGTCATTTATTCCAAACCTGGAAATGAGTTGACAAGAGTCACTCGTTTCAAACAAACCTGAGAGTCACTCATTCTAAATCTGGAAGTGAGAGTGAGAACTCTAGCTCTGCCTGTTGCACTAAATGTGCCTGTTTCCTAGTTATATGTCTCGGACTGTATGTATTGCACAATTGTGTCTGTGTCGGTTTCTGTCATACTTTAGACAGCAACCCTTATAGGAATGGAAGCAGAAGCTCTCTGTTCTTCATATCATTGTGATGCCTGTCTATATCTGATCTGATTGTGTGAGTAAAAGTTGTATTGTATTTGATGAGTAGAACTTGTACTGTATCTGATGAGAAAAAGTTGTATTGTAGCTGATGATTGTGTACCTGTATTGTAATGTTGTTGTTGTTAGCATTGTTGTTGTTGTTGTTATGTGCCATCGAGTCCCTTGTGACTCATAGCGACCCTATGTACAAGAGCCCTAAACACTCTTCTATCCTGTGCCAACCTAGCCATCTCAAATGCACTTATTCGCACCGCTCCAGTCACAGAATCGATCCATCTCATCAAGGGTCTTCCTCTCTTTCGCCGCCCCTCCACTCTGCCAAACATGATGTCCCTCTTCAAGGGCCAGTCCCTCCTTGCAACATGCCCAAAATATGTCAGATGAAGCTTCAGAATCCTTGACTTCAAAGAGCCTTCCGGCTTCACCCTCTCCAGGACAAACCTGTTTGTTCTCCTAGCAGTCCATGGTATATTCAACACTCTTCTCCAGCACCACAGCTC
>NW_006399823.1:1681827-1682754 GCF_000299155.1 Elephantulus edwardii
CCAAGCTACTCCTTGGAGGCAAGGATTCTGGGGCTTCGTCTGACATACTTTGGACATGTTGCCAGGAGGGACGGGTCCTTGGAGAGGGACATCATGTTTGGGAGGGTGGAGGGACAGCACAGGAGGGGAACACCCTCCATGAGATGGACTGATTCGGCGACTGGGGCAATCGGGATGGGTGTGTCAGAGGCAGTGCGGTTGGCACAGGATAGAGCAGGGTTTAGTGCTGTTGTGCATAGGGTCGCCACGAGCCGAAAACGACTCGACGGCACATAACAACAACAACAATATGATATATTTTTAAAAGTAACTTTCAAAACGAAAATGCAAATTCATCTTTTACATTGCAGGTCGTTTGTTGTCTAGAGTTCATTGTTTTTAAGTACTGTGTGGTATTCCATTGTGTGACTACACCATAGTTTTTCTATCCATTCATTTTTTTATGGGCACTTGGGTTGCTTCTATCTTTGCTATTGTGAATAGTGCAGCAATAAACACGGGTGTGCATACATCTCTTTGGATGGTGGTTCTATTTAGGTTATATTCCCTAGTACCATGACCTTTTCCAAACCCAGTCTGCACTTCAAGCAGTTCTCTGTTGATGTACTGTTCCAGTCATTCTTGGATAATTTTCAGCGAAATATTGCTTGACTGTGATATCAGTGATACTGTTCAATAATTTCCTCTCTCTGTCAGATCACCTTTCTTTGGACTAGGAATAAATATAGATCTCTTCCAGTCAGTTGGCCAAGTGGTTGTCCTCTGGATTTCTTGACACAACTTGGTGAGCACATCCAGGGCAACATCTGTTTGTTGAAATATGTTGTTGGTGTTCTTCTTGTTATGTGCTGTTGAGTTGCTTGCCACTTATAGCGATCCTATGTACAACAGCCCTAAACTCTGCTCTATCCTGTGCCAATCTCACTG
>NW_006399823.1:1688189-1689825 GCF_000299155.1 Elephantulus edwardii
GTGTTGACTGTGGAGCCAAGTAAATTAAAACTGTTAACTATCTCAATCTCTTCACCATCCATACTGATGCTGCCAATTGGCCCAGTGGTGATTATCTTTGTTTTCTTGATGTAGAGAAGCCATTTTATATGTTAGCTTTAGAGAAGCCATTTTGTTATGACAACCACACTAAGAAATGTATGCCTTAGTAATTTTGGCAATAATAAGTGTTGCTAAAGTTTGTGTTTCCCAGTACATGATGATCCAGCTTGGTTACTACACCCTGACTACAATCTGATCTGACCCAGGCCTGGACACCCATGAGAAGTCAGAAACAATAACGACTCTTGAATGTAAAGAAAGCTCAACTACCAACTGCAATGAACTTTGAGTAACCCGCATGCCCAATCTCTACATATAAACCCACTATTTGCTTCCCCTCGGAGTCAGAACAGTTTGGGCAATAGTTGATGTTCTCAACAGGTGTATAATAAAAGGTTTGTTAATCTCCATTACTGGCTGAGTGTTTAAATTTCACATTTTCTTACATAGCAGTATCAGATCTAAGGATTGTACAAGTATTAGGACTTTTCTTTTGTTCATTTCATTTTAGATCATCACTCAAAAGTCAGAACAAGGAGCCATCGCGGCGGGGACCATGTTGCAGCCGAACAACTTGCTCACTGGCACACCAGGGATTGGGAAAACCACACTAGGCAAAGAGCTTGCCTCAAGATCAGGACTGAAATACATTAATGTGGGTGATTTAGCTAAAGAAGTCTGATCACCGGTTATCATGGAGTCTGGAAAGATGACTTCTCCCAAGAGCATGCCGAAAGATGCACAGATGATGGCACAAATCTTGAAGGATATGGGCATTACAGAATATGAGCCAAGAGTTATAAATCAGATGTTGGAGTTTGCCTTCCGATATGTAACTACAATTCTAGACAATGCAAAAATTTATTCAAGCCATGCTAAGAAAGCAACTGTTGATGCAGATGATGTGCGACTGGCAATCCAGTGTTGTGCTGACCAGTCTTTCACCTCTCCTCCTCCAAGAGATTTTTTATTAGATATTGCACAGCAAAGAAATCAAACTCCTTTGCCTTTGATCAAGCCATATTCTGGTCCTAGATTGCCCCCTGATAGGTACTGCTTAACTGCTCCAAATTATAGACTTAAGTCCATACAGAAAAAGACATCTGGTGCTGCAGGAAGAATAACAGTTCCAAGGCTAAGTGTGGTTCCATTACTAACAGACCTAGTACTCCTACACTAGGTACACCAACCCCACAAACCATGTCTGTTTCAAATAAAGTAGGGACTCCAATGTCCCTCACAGGGCAACAATTTACAGTCAAGATGCCTACTTCACAGACTCCGGCTGTAAAAGCATCGATTCCAGCAACGTTGGCAGTTCAGAATGTTCTGATTAATCCATCATTAATTGGGTCCAAAAATATTCTTATTACAACTAATATGGTATCATCACAAAATACTGCCGGTGAACCATTCAATGCATTGAAAAGAAAACGTGAAGACAATGACGATGATGATGGTGATGATGATGATGACTATGATAATTTGTAATCCCAACATAAGGAACTACCATCAGCTGATGTGTTTGAAATCACAGAAGCCATGGAAGCTTCAT
>NW_006399823.1:1692825-1706916 GCF_000299155.1 Elephantulus edwardii
GACAGTGCGGTTGGCACAGGACAGAGCGGAGTTTAGGGCTGTTGTGCATAGGGTCGTTATGAGTCGCAGGCGACTCGACGGCACGTAACAACAACAACAGTCTTGATACATGTAACATACATCCTTGGTCAAATCTATTATAGTACTGAAATTAAACATGCATGCTGGATATTTTTAAAAAAAAAGTCAGAACAAAAATATATTAGAATAAATTCTTTATGATTGGCCTGTTTGCTAATATAATCCTTAGCCAAAATAATATATTTTTACTTCAGTAAAAATTTAGACTTTGTATTTTATTTAGATTTAGTGAAAATAAAAAGTAGCCCTTGTATGTTGTTGTTGTTAAGTGCCGCCGAGTTGTAGATGACCCATAGTGCCAAAATGAACGAAAGTCTTGAACACAAAACTTTCATTTTTTCTCGGAGTTCCTAGAGTTTCCTAAGGCAAACTTTTGAAAGTGGATGCCACTCTTGCTTCCAGGAGCTTTTGCATAGATCCTTAAATTGTTCAACAAGTAACATTATTTCACCACAGGTCAAAAGAAATTGAGTAAGATCTGTATAAATTGGCTGATAATATTCTATACCATAAAAAATTAGAATATAGCGGACACTTGCTTAAAGAGGGCAAAAGGAAAGAAAGCATAAATTTCAGATAGCACCCAAGTCAAGCCTGTGGTTTTTGATATGCCAGTGATGCCCAGAAGTGAATATCTGGAGTCAGTGTGTCTCCCAAGGAGAACTAAGGAAAAGCAGCTTAGATATAATTTTTTTACCTCATATCCTTTCAGCCAGGGCTGCTCAGAACAATATCCCCTCAGGTAGTTACCCAGAAACACTAACATATAAGAGCAACCCAAAGATCTTGTGAAGAACATTCTCTTTTCCCAGACTCGGATCAAAGTAGAAAAATTCACACTCTTCATATTGAGACTTAATAATGACTATTTTCTTTGTTAAGTGAGAATAAATTAAAGCTCTGTTTATCAATGTACTGGCTGGTGAGAAGAGATCTATGGTAGCTGCTTGCCTTCATGAGGATTATTCTAAGACAATTGCTTCACTAAGCATAACTAGCATTCAAATGGTAGCAGCCTATGGTAAAAGCAGCACAGAAAGTACAGTCTTTAAGGCTGAAAAGAAGAAAAGAGAAAGGAATCCTCAAGGAGATAAGCCCAAAAATGATGGGAGCCATTCTTCAGCAACCGAATGGAAATCCTTTCCTATATTTGAAAGTCTGCACCAAGCTTTCTGTAGGTACATGAACGTTGGCCCAGAAGACTCAGCAAATGTCTGAATGACTTATATGACTTTTTTTCCTCCCAGAGCATCACTGATGTTAGGAGGAGACTATAAAGTTGGTACAAACTCACCTGGTAAACATCACATCCAAAGTATTCAACAATCAAGAATGCCAGACACTTCCAGATAATGCCGGTCTTTCAAAAAACCACAGAAGATAAGACTGAGGGTGGGGGAGAGAGAAACAACTCAAAAGGAAAAAGGAGACCAGACAGAGACAAGGGGGAAATATTACAGTACAAAAAGCAAGGACACTACCCCTCCAAAACCCTTTTATGTGTAACTCACAAGTTTGCTCTCTCTAGGTTTGCTCCTTTTCCTATAGGTAACCTGTACATTGAGTCTTGTTCCAGAATCTGAACCCTGAGCCCTGTTCTAGAGACAAAAGATAAGACTGCCTGCTAAGGAAGCAAAGGTGGATGGAGCCTCAAAGTTCAGCCAGCCATTTCCCTCGGACTGATCATGCAAGTAAAACAACAACAACAACAACAAAACAAAAACAAAACTCCCTCTGCCTTCATTTTCTTTGTTTTTTTTAAAAGTTAACATTTCATATAACCTTTAAAATGAGTTAAAATCTAGCAAATTTAACACAGTGCCTCAGTTTAGTAACTTGTAACTGAAAGGCCACCTGGGAACTGGGCAACATTCCACACTGACCGGTGTAAGACCACTATGGTTAATCAGAAAGAAGCATGACCACCAACCACATCTTATATGACTGAGCAGCTCCATAGTTAGGAACTAACAAAGGGTATACAATCAACACTCTGCACAGAGAACTGACCACTGGGCTGACCACCTTACCCCCAACCCCTACCTATTAAGTTTACCCTGTAATTTCCTCACTTGCAACTTTGCTGCCTGACCCTGCCTTTCTCTGGCCTCAGACAGTAAATCTGGTTCTCTGCCCCTTTTTTACCTTACATCCTGGTGCCAAAAGCCCGAGAGGAGTAGGTGTCTCTTAGAGGCCATTCCTCCACTGAGAACCAGGCCTTGAATCGGGCGCCCTCTGGACTTGGCTGCTCCTCCCAGCAGCCGTCTGTGGTAAGTGATCTGCAAACCTTTCCTCACCTCTCTTCCCTACACTGCTCTCCAGGAACCCTGCCTGTGGTGCACCCCAGAGCTTCCTGTGTCTGGCTGAACCAGGTTCAGCCCCTGAGCTCTGTGGGTCTGAGGAAACACCTCAGGCCTCCCGCAGATAACCTCCTCCTTGCTTTGTGTGGGCTAAGTGTCGGGAGGCCAAATTTTCTCTACACTTTGCCCTGAGATGAGATGAAAATGGGTTCACAATCCTCCAAATTTGATCCCAAGACACTGTTTGGGTGCTTACTTTCTCATTGGCCTAAGGTTCAGGACCAGTTAAACATACAGAAGCCTCTCATCTTCTTTTGGACTGTTTCCTGGCCTCAATACCAATTGGATGATGGGCTTCATTGGACCTCAGGTGGCACCTTAGACTATACTTTGCTTACAGCCCTAGACAATGTTTGGCACCGTCTTGGTAAAGACTCACAGATACCTTATGTTCAAGCTTTCTGGTTTCTTCACTCTCGCCCGGAACTGTGTTCTAACTGTTCCACTGTTCAAGTTCTTCTAGCCAGAAAAAATCCCTCCTTCATCTCTGCCTTCTACTGAATTTCTCTCAGTTCCCTCTTCCTCCTCTTCCTCTTTTGATTCCCTGAAGATCTAAGTTCTCCACCTCGAGCTGCTCCTACCCCTCCTCTTCTCTCTGCCACTACTACCCTACCCCCAACCCAGAGCTACTTCCTCAGCAGTGCTGCCCCTCCCTCTCCTATTAGCTTTCACACTCGCTCCCATGACTCCCCTCCATTCAGCTCTAATGCTCCCGACCTCTCCTTGCCTAATGCAGCCACCAATCTCCTTTGTCCTCTCTGTGAAATGGCCAGAGCAGAGGGTGTAGCTCTGGTTCACATTCCTATGTCCTTGTCTTGTCTTTCTGCTATAGAAAAGTGTCTTGGTTCCTTTTCTGTAAATTCCACTCAGTATCATAAGGAATTTTTATATCTTTCTCAAGCTTATGATCTAACTTGGCATGATCTTCATGTCATTCTCACTTCTACTCTCACTCCTGATGAAAAAGACAGCATTTTAACTGCCATTTGTGCACATGCACATGAAGTACACTTTACTGACCAATCTATGCCAGTAGGTGCTGCTGCTGTCCCAGATATTGAGCCAAACTTGAATTATCAACAGGGCCAAGACGGTACAGGTCAGCAAGATTGCATGGCCCAATGTCTCTTACTGGGCATGCAAATCACCACTCAAAAAGTTATTAATTTCAACAAGCTTTAAGAGATTGCCCAAGGCCTTGGTGAAAATCCAGCTGTATTTTTAAACTGCCTAACTGAAACTCTAACATAATACACTCACTTAGACCCTTCCACCACTCCTGGCTCTACAGTCCTAGCTACACACTTTCTCTCTCAGTCAGTTCCAGATATTTGGAAAAAAACTCAAAAAGGCTGAAAATGCCCCTCAAATCTCAATCAGTGATCTGGTAAATATGGCTTTTAAAACTTTTAATTCCAGGGAGGACAGGGGTGAAGCTGCTAAACAAGCCTACCTGCATCAGCAGGTGGCACTCCAAACCTAAGCCGTAGTGGCAGCCCTTTGGCTGGCACAACAGGGTAAGAAGTGTCCTAGGTGCAACACCACTCCACTGGAAGCCTGCTTCAAGTGTGGCCTGGATGGCCACAGGGCCAAGATGTGCCCACAGCTGAGACAGCCAACCGAACTATGCCCAGCCTGCAAAAAACCAGATCACTGGCAAAGTAAATGACCACCCAACTCTGGCTCAGTCACCTGCTGTGCATGGCTGCAGTGAGCTACCATCCACCTATGAGGCAGTCCTGCCCCTGGAACTTCTGGGTCTCGCGGAAGAAGACTGACGATGCCCAGCCTCAGGGACACCTATCACCCTTGCTGTGTCTCAGGTAACCATTTTAGTAGCAGGTAAGTCTATATCTTTTTTAATAGACACAGGGTGGGGGTGGGGCGTGCTACTTTTTTTCAGGTGCTACTACTCCTTCCCAAGTTGCAGTCATGGGGATTAATGGCAAACCCACTTTTCCATGTCAAACTCCTCCTATGCCGTGTACACTTAACAATATGCCTTTCATACATTCTTTCCTGCTGAGTCCCCCTGTTAGGCCAAAACATCTTGCAGTCACTCCAAGCAACCATCTCTATGCCTCACATTTTGTCTCCCTCTACAAACGTCTCCCTCCTGCTTCCTCTCATCTCTCACCTGTCTATTTCCCTAAATAGAAAGCTTCCCCTTCGCCCTTCTGAAGTAGACCCAATTGTATGGGACACTCCAAAACCTGTAGTTGCCTTTCTCTGGCCTCAGACAGTTAATCTGCCACTAATAGACTTTTTTTTGTTTCACTTCATCTGGTTCTCTGTGCCTTTTTTACCTTATAGTAACTGTTTTAATCCTTAACTCTGCAAAGTGAGAAAATAAACACAGGACTTGAACCTTTAACCACAACAGAAAAGTTCAACACCTGAAAAAAAAAGTTTTAACTGTCACACAGACAGATTATAATAACCATTTAATGCTGTTCCTGTGTATTAGAATGCCACTAAAGTGTTACTAATTTGTTAAGTCATGTGGGGGCTGAGGGGGAAAGGCAAATAGAAAAACCTAGCAGTCTGTAGCACTTCTTCTTTGCTTCCTGATGTTTGTTTTCTAATTTTTGTCTCCATTCCCTGTTTGTTTGATGTTTGACATCTTGTAGAACAGCGGGCAGAAAACATCATGGAAAATATCTTCTAAATGACAAGAACTCAACTAGCTTCAACTCAAGGTCACCAGTAAAGTGTTAAAGTGAACTCTACTTCCCTTCTCAAAGCATAAAGCAGCCAGAGAGTCTGTACCCCATCCCCAAATGGAGAACTCACAAATAAAAGAGACAATATCTTTATAAAGAATCCCTACTCCCCCAAGAATCAACCCAGAACATTTGTTTTATAGATATAAGACTGATATGTGGGGGTAGATAATGAGATGGTATTAATAAATTCAGTATTATCCAATTATATCAGTTAGTATAGCTATAAAACTTACATCAATATTTTTTCCAGCCTGCAAAACTAGTTCACCTTATAATTCTCTTTTTTCCTTTCTTTAGTTATGTAAAGTACTTTAAACTGCCTATTTACCAGGAGAGGAAATGTATCTTTCCTAGATTAACATTTAACTTTTTGAAACTTTTTCTCAGACATAAGTAAATTGTACCTTAAACTGCCTGTTTACTAGGAAGGGAAATGTGTTTTTCTTTTTTTTTTTTTTAGTCCCCCACTACCACAAATTATGCAGTCGAGTTTCCCACATTTGGGGAAATCGCAGGAGTCAGCACATCCGGAGTGCAATGGATAAGCCTCGCCCTGGGAAAACCACCTTTGTGATCATGGTATCTCCCCTGCCAGGTAAGTATGGAAATGTGTTTTTCCTGGATTAGTATTTACTATTGTACCACAGTCATATGTCAACTATTTCTTAAATTATCTCTTTACTAGTAAACTTTTCTTTTTAAATGTATAAATTCTGTAACTTTACTAATAAAAGTGCATTGTTAAGTAGATTAGTATCTTCCCAAGTATAAAAACTAATCATCACTCCCAGATGGGACGGCAATTAGGGTTTTTGTTGTTGTTGTTTTTTATTAATTTTAATGAAAGTTTACAGAGACTTAGGGTTTCCAGTCATTCATTTTTGCACTTTTTTCCCTGCCCATCCCCTTCCCCCCAATTAACTCTTCTCCTTGAAAAGAAAAAGAAAAACTCTTTCATTTATATACAATCCCTTCCCCCAAGTCCACTCGACTATTTAGCCTTCACTCTGGACTTCTGAAATGACAAGACATATAACCCTTTTAAACAGATCTCTCCCTCGTTTGTTTCAATGCAATAGACATCATTCCTCCCCTCCTTTTCTGTCTTCCCTCAACACCCATGTCAGTCTCATTTTACAACAGTGGCTCTATGCAATATTTGTCCTTTTGTGACTGAGATATTTCACTCAGCACAATGTCCTCCAGGGTCATACATTTTGCATAATATTGAGTTTCTTGTTTTTCAATGCTACATAGTATTCCATTGTGTGACTATACCGGAGCTTCTCTATCCATTCATTTGTTGATGGGCACTTGGGTTGTTTACAGCTCTTTGCTATTTTGAACATAGCCTCAATAAACATGGGTGTGCATGGGAAGGCAGTTTTTGAGAAGAATTCTCTCTGTCTTCCCAGATGTGAAACAAAGTGCTTTGGATATTGCAATCCATCTGTCTTACTGGTAATTGACTATGGAAAGAAGGAAAGAACCTCTTGTGTTCAGTAACAGATTGCTTCCATCTTTATGCTACTGTGAATGATGCAGCAATAAACACGGATGTGCATACAAAAAAAATTGATGTCAGAAAAGACTCTGAAAATTGCTCTATAATGTAGAAAGACCAAGACAAAGAGAAGAAATGCTGACATAAAAGAGATGAACAGATGATTTCAAAGGGTGATTGCTGAAGACAAAGAAAAACATTATAACAAAAGGTGTAAAAACACTAGAGTTAGAAAATTCCAAGTTGAAAGAACTGGAAAACAAAATCAAGACTCAAGTTGAAGATTTCTATGCACAAAATCTTTCATGATTAATGAAACACCAAAAGAAGATGATAGGGGTGGGGGGGGGATCTGATGTAAAGGGCAATATGTACAAACTTTGTAGTTAAACCAGGGTAAAATTTTTTTTAAAAATTGCTATAAATAAAAAAAGAAAGAAGATAAAGGGAATACACAGAGTTACTGTTCCAAAACCAGTTGGTTGACATGGAAGGATTTCAGGAAGTAACATACGATCAAAAACAAATTGTACTGAAGGAAGAAGTCCAAGAAGCACTGAAGGGATTGGTAAAAAATAAGGCCACAGGAGTTGGTGGACTACCTGTTAGATCTGTGGAGCTGCTCTTCCTTTCTTTCCCAGAACAGTCACCGAAATGCTCCAACTACACAAAGCAGCAGCTGTGGCTCTGTTTCTCTCTGATAAGGATACAAAACTATTCTACTTCTGTCTCCCAGAAATAGTTATCTGAGACCCCAACCCACTTCCCTATCTTGTAAAAAACAACTTTGAGCATCTCCTTCCCCAATTTCCTTATAAGACAACATAAAACCCCTAAGTTGGGGCTAGTCTCTACTTTGAAGCCAGCCCAGCACTTTCTCTTCAATAAACAATCTTTCTTGGACTGAACTGGTTCTGTCCTTCTCTGGTGATCTTGCAATACCAGCTGACATGTTTTAATAAACAAATGCAGCCCTGGATATGCTCATACTAAGCAATACAGAAGAGAAGTACCTGGACAACTGACTGGAAGAGATAGGTATTTGTTTCCATCGACAAAAAAGGTGATACAAAAGACTATGAAAATTATTGGCCAATATAAACTAATATCACATGCAAGTAAAATTTTGCTGAAGATTAATAGAAAATGGTTGATGGAAGGTCACAGTTGTCCCAGGCCTGATCGAAACTTGATAATGTCTAAAGTGATCAGACCAGAGATTGAATCTTAATAAGGCTCTGGGTCTGATCACAAAAGCCCACACTCAACTTCATGAACATGACCCTCATCCCTAATTCTGAGCAGAATACCATCTTCCCTAGTCCTCCCTAAAACCCCTTATGAAAAGGAACTGTTCGTGACTCCCCTGTGGTCACTTGGCATTCCTCTCAGGTCATGCAATAAAGGCCTATTCATTTCTTGGGATCAGTTTCTTTCTTTTTCTCTCTCTCAACTCTTTTTTCTATCTAACAGCTGGAACAGTAAATGCATCAACATGGAACCCGTTTGCCAAAATGCAAACTGTTTTCAGAAGAAGGAGTGGAATGAGGGATGCCATTGTTCATGTCAGAGGGATCATGGTTGAAAGCAGAAAATACCAGAAAGATGTTCACTTATGTTTTATTAAAAAATATGCAAAGGAATTTGACAGTATGGATCATAAAACTACAGATAACATTAGAAGAATGTGTTCATGCAAAATCTATACCTAGCTAGATCAAGAAATTGCTGTGTGACCTGAATAGGGGAACACTGCATGATTTAAAATCAAGAGAGGTATGTCAGGACTATATCCTTTCTCCATATCTATTCAATATGTACATTGAGCAAATCATTTGAGAAGTTGGACTTTATTGAGAAGAATGTGTCATCAGGATTGGAGAAAGATTCATCAACAATCTTTTTTTATCCAGATGATATAGCTTTCCTTGTTGAAAGTAAAGAGGTCTTGAAACACTTGCTGCAGAAGATCAAAGACTACAGCCTTTAGTATGGATTACATCTAAACATCAAGAAGACAAAAATATTCACCACTGGGTTAATAGGCAACATCTATAGCATGATAGATGGAGAAAAGATTGACATTGTCAACCATTTCATTTTGCTTGAATTCATAATCAACACCCATAGTAACAGCAACCAAGAAATCAAGACATGTACTAGAAAATTCTGCTGTCAAGTAGTTCTCTAAAGTGCTACAAAGCAAGAATATTAAGTTAAAGACCAAGATGTCTCTGTCCAAAGTATGGTATTTTAGATGGTTTTATATGCATGTAAAAATTGAACAGTAAATAAGAAGGTATCAAGTAAAATCGATGCCTTTGAATTGTACTGGAGAACAGTACTGAATATCTCAGATTGCAAAAGAAGTCTGGCTTAGAGGAAGTATACAGTCAGTGTTCCGTAGAGGCAAAGATGATGAAACTTCATATCACATATTTAGGGCATGTTTTTAGGAGAGGCCAGTCCTCTCAAAGTAACATCATTCTTGGAAAGGTAGACAGTCAGAGAAAGAAAGGAAGACTCCAATAAAATGGATTGATACAGTGATTGTAACAATGAGTTGGAATATATCAGAGATAATGAGGATGGCACAGGATAGGGCAAGGTTCAAACAACAATAACAATGATAATTACATTATGTTGACGATTATAGCCACATTAATATACAGTGTTAACTATCATATTGTTGTTGTATGTGCCATCAAGTCACCTGCAAGTCATAGCTACCCTATGAACAATATCTCTGAACTTTGCTCTATCCTGAGCCAATCTCACTGTCTCCAAAATATCTACCTCCACTACCTCAGTTACTGTGTCACTTCATCTCATTCAAGGTCTCCCTCTCTTGTACTGGCCCTCCACTCTTCCAAGCATGATATCCTTCTCCAAGGACTGGTCCCTCCTGGCATGTGCCCAAAGACAGACCTTAGAAATCCTTGCCTCCAAAGAGTAGTTTGATTTTTTTTCTCTCTAGGACAGACCTGTTTGTTTTCTTGGAGGTCCATGGTATGTTCAATACTATCACATAGGTATTATTTTATGCTTGTTTTAGAGACGAAAACACTGAGGTTAAATCACTTGCCCAAAATGAGATCTCTAGCAAATGCTGGAAGTGGGATTTATGCCCATGTAGCCTCCTTCAGAGGCCACAGTATTATTACTGGGTAACATTGTAGAATATTATTATATAGATGATTCAATTTTTCTCCACTATCCTTGATTTCATTTTTATATTGTTCACTGTGGGAACTATAATATGGTATAAAAGGAAATGAATAGTACTGACACCCATCAAAGCAGCAGTCAAGAAATTAAACAATGCTGCATTGGAACAATCTCCTGCAAAAGGCCTCTTTAAAGTGTAAAAAGCAAAAATGACATTTTAAAGACTAAGGGGAGGTCTGATTGTGAATTGTGTAGAGAGTTGTACTGCTGAACTAAAGGCTGTATTTCTCTAGCAGTTTGAATCCACCAGCAGCTCTGTGGGAGAAGGATGGATAATCCCCTTTCATGTGATTTATACCCTCTGTAACCCAATGGAGAATTAGCTATGAGTCAGGTGAGATTCAATGGCAATGAGTGAATGAAAGAACGAACAAAGGAATAACAAGAGCTTTCAGATGCCACACATGAATAGACACAGAAAGAACAGCCTTCCAGAGAAAGTAGCTATGAAGAGAAAATCTACACCTTATTCTTCATGATGACAAAGCTGTGATGGGCACCTAACCAGACAGATTCCATCTTGAAGACTAGTTGCACATGCCTCCTGATTTGCATAATACCTCGCTCTTCTAAAATAATCTTACTTTTCCCTGTTGAAAGTACTAAACACACATGAACTCACCCTTCTCTATAGCATTAACCTATCCTACAAACACACATTCAAATCTTCTCTTTTCTGAGATCTTCCAAGACACTGTTGTTGTTAGGTGCCATTGAGTTGAATACAATTCATAATGACCCTGTGAACAACAGATTTGAACCCTTTCCTATCCTGTGCCATCCTCACAATCTTTGACACACTCAAGTCCATTGCTGCAGTCACTCTGTCAATCCACCTGTTTGAAGAGCTTCCTCTCCTTCACTGCTCTTCCACCTTTCTACATATGATGTCCTTCTCTCCAAGGACTAGCCTCTCCTAGCAAGGTGTCCAAAGTATGTGAAACAAAGCTTTATCATCTTTGCCTCCAAGCAACACTCTGGATACACCTTTTCCAAGACGTATCTATTTGTTCTTTTTTCAATCAATGGGATAGTCTTCTCCAACATGACAATTTAAAGGCATCAATTCTTCTGTCATCCTTCCTCATTCATTGTTCATCTCTCAGCATCATAGCAAGTGATTGAAAAAACCATGGCCTGAATCAGGCACATCTCAGTCCTCAAACTGACATCATTGCTCTTCAATAATTTGGAGAGATCTCTGACTGCAGACTTTCCTGGTGCAATACATCTCCTAATCTTCTGACAGGTACTAAGTGTACTGGTTATGTATCCAAGTAAGATGAAGTTATTAACAGTTTCAATCTTTTTTTCATCTTTCATGATCCAGTTTATTGGTCCAGTGGTAAAAATTTTTGTTTTCTTGATGTTGAGATGCAATCGACACTGAAGGCTGCAGAGACTTGTACACCAATGTTCATAGCAGCATTATACACCATTTTAAGAACATGGAAACAGCCTAAATGTCCAACACTATCGAATGGATTGAGAAACTATGGTACATTCACACAATGGAATACTACTCAGTACACAGGAGCAATGATTTTGTAAATTATTACCTAATGTGGGAGGGACTGGAGAACATTATGCGAAGTGAACTAAGTTCCACAAGTACAAATACTATGTAAAACCATTATTGTAGAATGAACATGAAGAACAAAAGGGAGGGTAGAAGCAGAGGGGTGAGGATGTGCAGGGGTTGGGATTTAATCAAGGGTTGTACAATTTGACTGGTGGGGGAGGTGAGGGAAATGGGAAAGATCTGATGTGAAAAACAATGTATTTGAATTTTGTAAATAAACTAGTATAAAAATAATGTAAAATAGAATGTACAAGAATGATTGCATGAAACACAATGCAAATGAAAGATTGTGTAAAATAATGTATATGAATGAAACATATTGTAAAGGTATTGTTATATGAAAATCAATTAAAAATATTTTTTAAAATATTTAAGCCTGCAGTGCTTGTTCTTCTACAGCAAGTGCTTCAAGTCCTCCTCACTTTCAGCGAGCAAGATTGTATCATCTAAACAGTGAGAGGTTTTTAAAAATTATTTTTTACTAATTTTAATGAACATTTACAGATATTTTGGATTTCCATTCATTCATTGTTGCATTTTTCTCCTTGCCCACCCCTCCCCCCCAATTTGCTCCTCTCTCTGAAAAGTAAAAGAAAAATTCCTTCATTGGTATACAATCCCCCCCCCCCCCCCCAGTAAATGCAACCTTCACTCTGGACTCTTGTCATGCTCATAATTCCCAATCATATATAACTTTTAAACTGTTCTTTCCCTCATCTAGTTCAATGCAGTACACATAATTTATCCAATTTTTCTCAATCTCAACCCAACCCTGATGTCAGTCCCATTCTACAACAGTGGCACTATGCAGTATTTGTCCTTTTGTGACTGAGATATTTCACTCAGCATAATGTCCTCCAGGGTCACCCATTTTGAATAATATTGTATGATATGAGTTCCTTGTTTATTCAATGCATCATAATATTCCCTTGTGTGTTTATACTACAGCTTCTCTATCCATTCGTTTGTTGATGGGCACTTAACACTGACAGTTTTTGATGAGTCTTCCTCCAAACCTACTGCCACATTCTTCTTCATGGAGAAAAAAAATATATAACACTGATGCTTCTTTCTTAATTTTAAACCATGTAGTCTTCCCTTGATTTGCACAATAGCCTCTTGTTCCAAGGATAGGTTCACAAGAGCACAATTCTGGAATTCTCATTCTTCTTAATGTTAGCCATAATTTGTTATAATCCACACAGTCAAATGTATTTGCATAGTCAATAAAGTACAAATAGATATACTTCTAGTATTTTTTGCTTTCAGCCAGGACCCATCTGACATTAACAATGATATCCCTGGTGCCATGGCCTCTTCTAAATCCAGCTTAAAAATCTGGCAGTTCTCTATATAGTCTATTCTAGCTATAATTGAATGTTCTTCAGCAATATTTTGCTTGCATGTGATATTAATTATGTTTTTCAATAATTCCCACATTCTGTTGGATCTGTTTTCTTGGGAATGGGAACAAATATGTATCTCTTCCAGCCAGTCAGCCAGGTCAGGCAGCTGTTCTCCTGGCATAGGTTGGTGAGCATTGTCCAGGGCTACATTGGTTGGGATTCCATCAATTCCTGGGGCCTTAGTTTTTGCCAACACCTTCACTGAAGCATCTTCTTTCCTTACCATTGGCTCTTAATCATAAAGTTCTTCCTGAAATATTTCAGTGTTGGTCAATTCTTTTTTGGTACAGTGATTCTGTGTATTCCCTACATCTTCTTTTGATGCTTCCAGGATATTTAAGATTTTCCCCATAGCATCTTTAAGAATTGCAACTTGAGGCTTGAATTTGTTTTTCAGTTCTTGCAGCTTAAGAAGCGTCAAGCGTGCAGCAATGAATGAATGGAAATCCAAAATCTCTGTAAATATTCATTAAAATTTTTAAAGTAAAAAAAAGTACACAAAAAAGAAACAGCAAGCAAGTTCTTCTTTTATTCTCCAATTCTAGGACTCTGCATATTCCATTATAACTGTCTTCTTGAGATGCCCTTTGGAATCTTTTGTTTAACTCTTTTCTTCAACATCATTTCTTTTTGTTTTGGATTCTCAATGCTTTAAGGAAAATCTCAGGATCTCTTCTGGAATCAATTTTGGCTTTTTCTTCCTCTTCTGTCTTTGCAGTGACATTTTGCTCTTCATGGATGATATCCTTGATGTCATTCCACAGCTCACCTGGTCTTCCATTATTGGTGTTAGTGCCTCAAACCTATTCTTCAGATGTTTTTGAAATTCAGATGAGATAGACTCAAGATAATAATTTGGTTCTCATTGACTTGTTTTCATTTTCTTCAGCCTCAATTTGAACTTGGATATGAATGCACAAATATATGCAATCTAGTGTGTAGATATTAATTATAGTTATATTATCATGTTCAATTGACTCTTGATGGATTTGCCAGGATAACTCCTTACCACTAGGCCTCCAGACCCCTCTCTTTGCTTTTTGGGATTGTTTTTGTCTTGAAGTTTATTTTGTGGTTGTTGTTGTTGTTATGTGCCGTCGAGTCATTTATGACTCATAGCAACCCCATGTACAACAGCCCTAAACCCTGCTCTATGCTGTGCCAATCGCATTGCCTCTGACACACCCATCCCGATTACCCCAGT
>NW_006399823.1:1710431-1715552 GCF_000299155.1 Elephantulus edwardii
AAAAAATTTCAAAGACAGCTACCTGGCCAACTGATTGAAAGAGATCCATATTTGTTTCCACTCTCAAAAAAGGTGATCCAACAGAATGCAGAAATCTTCAAACAGTATCAGTAATATCACATGCAAATAAATTCTTGCTGAAGATAATCCAAAAATGACTGGAACAGTACATTGACAGAGACTGACAGAAATTCAAGCTGAATTTAAAAGAGCTGACAACACCAGGAATATCAGATAGATCTTGGCTGAAAAAAGAAAATACCAGAAGATGTTTATTTGTGTTTTAGTGACTATGCACAGGCTTAGTCATTTCCACACATCTGACTATGTGAATCATAATAAATTATGGCTAACATTGAGGAGAATGGAAATCCCAGAACACTTATTTGTGTTCATGTGAAACTATACTTGGGCCAAGAAGCTATTGTCCAGACAAAACCAAGAAACATTGCGTAGTTTAAAATCAAGAGAACTGTGCCCACATTCTCTTGCTAGTTATCAGCCATGCTATCCAAAAGTCCTCTGCAAGTCTTTGGATGCATAAAGACAGCCAGTGTGGCAGTGAAAGGCCAGCCTCTGGAGAAGATTGAGTCCCGCATGCTGCAGTGCAAGCTACTTGAGCCCATTCTGCTCCTGGGCAAAGAACGGTTCTCTGATGTGGACATCTGAGTCTGTGTGAAGGGTGGTAGTCACATTCGCCAGACTTACGCAATCTATCTCCAGAGCGTTGGTTGTCTGTTATCAGAAATATGTATATGAGGCCTCCAAGAAGGAGATCAAATACACCTTCAACCAGTATGATCATAACCCTAATGGTAGCTGACCCTCAGTGCTGCAAATACAAGAAGTTTAGAGGTCCTGAGGCCCATACCTACCACCAGAAATCACCATAAGTCCACTAGGTGTAGTAGGGTTTACTTCATAATAAAAAAGGGTTATGGCATTTTAATGTTTCAAACAAAAGAAAAGTGTGTAGCAGAGCTGTATCTTTTCTCCACACATAACCAACCTGTATACTGAACAAATAATTCTAGAGGCTGAACTTTTTTAAGAGTGTGGCATCTGGATTGGAAGAAGATTCATTAGCAATCTGCATTATGCAGATAAAACAGCCTCACTTGCCAAAAGCAAAGAGAACTAGAAATGCTTACTGCAGAAGATCAAAGCTTTCAATAAGGATTACATCTCCACATCAAAAAGACAAAAATTCTCACCACTGGGCCAATAGGCAGCATTATAATAGAGAGAACATTGAAATTGTCAATGATTTCATCTTTCTAGGATCCACAGTCAACACCCTTAGGGTCAGCAATGAAGAAATCAAAAGACGGTAGCAGCAACATAGCAGTGTCCGGAGCAGGAGACCCTCTAAATGCTAAGAGTGGAAAGGGCCCAGTGGCTCAGCTCATCTACCCAACTCGGGAAAAATTGACTCCCATGGAGCTGCAATTCATGCAGCAGGTGCAACTGCCCCAGTGGCAGAAGACGCTGCCACAGCAGCGGACCCAGAACACAGTGACAGACCTGGGCATCGGAGCCCTAAAGCTTTCTATTTATGGTTACACTTTCTACTCAGTTTCACAGAAACGTTTCCTAGATGAACTAGTGGATGAGGCCAAAGCTTCCAGAGCCAGAGCCATGGCAAGAGCATCGAGCTTCTGAACTACATGGACCCTGGGCACTGCCCGCCTCCTGGAACCCCTTCACATGGTGATTGATGCCATACAGTCCTATAGAAAGTGAAGCCTGCTCACTGTTTTGTTGACCTTACTTATCTGGTACCATGTTCCAGCCCAGGAATCTGGAGACTTAGGCATTCCGCCACAGTGAAAGGAACTTTGCCCATCTCACACACTCACCGTGCAGTTACCGAGCCCTTCTTGTAGTTTCCTCATGTGATGAGTGAGCAACCCTCATTATTATGAAGATCTCTGACTAGTTTACCTCCTACATGCGTATGGGCATGACTCTTCTCAGATGGGAGGTGGCACTTCCTAGCAATGTTGGAGCCTAAAGTGCAAATGATGAAGTCAAGTTCAAAATAATTGAGTTATCGCTCTCAGAAAAAAAGAAAGATATCAAAAGACATAATTGTATTTTATAAATCTGCTAACAAGGACCTCTCTGTGGTGTTACGGAGCAACGATATCCGTGTCAAGACTAAGGTACATCTGGTTCAAGCCTAGTTGTTGTTATTGTGTGCCATTGAGTCAGAAGTGAACAATAGCTGACCCTCCAGTGGGTGTTCAGAGACAGTTAATTGAAGGGAGGAGATGGCCCTCACTTCTCCCACAGACCAGCTGGTGCATTTGAACCACGTGCCTTAAGGATTGCTGCGCAGTTTCTTAAAATGAGGCCACCAGAGCATGATTCAAGCTATAGTCTTTTAAATTGCTTGTTATGCATCTGAAAATTAAACAATGAATAAGGATGACAGAAGAAGAATTGATGCCTTTGAATTGTGGTGTTGGAAAAGAGTATTAAATACCCCATGGACTGCAAAGACAACAAACAAATATGTCTTGGGGAAGGTGCTGTCAGGGTGCTACTTGGAAGCAAGGATGGTGAAACTTTGTCACTTATATTTGGCATGTTGTTAGGAGAGTCCAGTCCTTGGAGAAGACCATCATTGAAAGGTGGAGGATCAGTCAAAGAGAGGAAGACACTCAATGACATGAATTGACCTAGTGACTACAGCAATCAGCTCAAGTAAATCAGACATGAACAGGAAGGCACAGGATAGGTGGGGTTCATGAACCTGTTGTCCATGAGGTTGCTGTGAATTGTAATCAACTCCATGGCATGTAACAACAACAATCCTCTAAGTTACAATTTATTCCCAAGTATAAAACATTTTTGTTTATCTTGAAATCTCCTTATGTTCCTCTACATTTAAAAGTGGTTTTGCTTTGTGTTAGAACAATTTAAGATCTGAAGTTAATTTCTTTCCAACATGATATAAGCCAATCATTAAATTTCACAGTGATTTTTGGGCTGGAGCAAAAGAAAGGCTGTGGTAAGAACCAAGCGTGTGTGAGGCCTCACTGGGGAAGTCGCAGCAGCACTAACTGCTGGTGTGGCATGGAGAGAGGGAGAGCTGTAGGCAATGTCCTCTGCAGCCTCTATCTTGGCAGCTCCATCAAGCCACATCACCTGCAATGGCCAGTGGGTTGGCCATTAGCCTTGGAGTCATCCTCAGCGGAAATGATGGTGGCCTTCTGCTGCTTGGCCTTTTTCACCACAAGTCTGGCCCTCTCTGCTTCCTGCTGAGCCACCTGTTTGCCTTCTACTGCTTATGTGAACTTCTTCCCAAAGGTCAGATGCATCAAGGATACATCATCCAGGATGAGCCCAAAGGTGGCCACTTGCTTTGTGAGGTTATCGCTCACCTAACTGGAGACCAGCTCTCACTGTGAGATGAGTTCTTCAGCATCAAAGTGAGCCAGCACCAACTTGAGAATCTCTGTCATGATGGACAGCAGCACACACTCATCATAATCCTTCCCAGTGTTCCTGTAGATTCGAGGCAGGTGGCTAGCAACAAGCTGAAAGGGGATTCACAGTGTAATAGTGACATTCTGTAAATTTTTGCTACCAGCAATTACTGGTAAGCTACGTAGTTGAGAGTGGCAGTCAAAGATAATTGGTTCCTGTACTGAAGGGATGAGAAAGTGAGTCCCTTCCCAACCACAATGTCCTGGACTCCACAGAACTGGTCAAAGATGACAGCTCTGTGCCCCGCATCCACATTGTACAGGTAGAATTCACCATTCCTCCTGCAATCGCTAAAGCCAAGCCAAACTTGTCGATGGAATCAAACACCTTGGCAGCCACATTGTCTTCTGCTGGGTCTTCCTCTTTAGCCTGCTCACACCTGGTTCCTCCCTGACCTCCACATCTACATTTAAGTTGTGTAACTACACTTACTTCCTCTTTTTCTGCTTTAAAGCTGCCCTTGTTTATGGTTTAGTCTTGTATATTTATAGCGTCACGATGAGGTGAAGTTGCTTTAATGGCACTTAACAACAGCAACAACAACGTGATTATTATATTTTGCATATTTAAATGTCTGGTTCAGCTGAATGATGTTGTTATACATGTAATTTTGGTTTGTTATATGTCATTGTTGGCTCTGGGTCCAAAAAATGACTTTTAGATTTTTGGTTGAGGTTTTTTGTTTGTTTTTGTAGAGTTGATGTAGCTTTCACAAATCCCTTTAGTTTGTGATTAAATTCACTGTTATTTGAGATAACATTTTCCTGACTATGATATTCTTGGTTGGCAATTTTTTTTTCTTTCTAACATTTATGTATATCATCCTACTGCCTTCTTGCCTGCTGAGAAATTGGTCTCTAGTCTTACTAGTTCTCCTTTGTAGGTAACTTCATTATTCCAATCCTATTTTTAGTATTCTTTCTTTGTCTTTTGTTGGGGCCTGGCTAACTTGTAAAGCAATATTAGCCCTATACTAAAAGACCAGCAAGACTAACGTGGCTATATAGTATCTGCTTGATAGAAAACAACTCAAAAAAAAGAAAGAAAGAAAAGAAAAGAAAACAACTCAAGGAAGTAGGATGTTAAAAAGTAAGCCATACTGCAGCAATTTTATGCAAGTAGCCATTTTGTGCCAGGTTCAAATGTGCAGATGTTTGAATAGGAGCAAAAACAAGTTTAACTGTTCCTTGAACCCCAAGACCAAGAAAGGATGTACAGAATGGTATGTCCTTCCCTAATGACTCTGTTCAGATGGCATTGCTTGCTGCTGATAATAAAGCAAGCAATCTTGCAGGTGGTGGGGATATCAAAACAAATGTATTGTCGGCCTTGAGGCTGAGTTGTTTTTCTGTTCACTGCAAAAAGAATATGACACAGGAGTTCAAGAATAAACTCTGCAAAACAACTATGAGATATCATCTCACCCCAGTCAAAATAGCAAAATTTAACAGAACAGCAAGCAACAAATGTTGGTGAGGTTGTGGAGAGACTGGAACCCTTATTCACTGTTGGTGGGAGTGTAAAATGGCACAACCACTGTGGAAGGCAGTATGGCGCTTTCTCAAAAAGTTGCAAATAGAGATACCATTTGACCCAGCAATTCCACTACTGGGAATATACCCCAAA
>NW_006399823.1:1718092-1731560 GCF_000299155.1 Elephantulus edwardii
TGGACCCCATTAGTCTTTAATTTTAGAAAATCAATTATGACATGTGTTGGTGTGATTTTCTTTTGGGGTGTATCATGTTTGGAGCTCACTCAGCTTTTCTTGACTGCATAGTTTCTCCTTTCCCATACTATTTGGGAAGTTTTCTTCCACCAAACAATCTTCTGTACTTTGTCTTTTCCTATTCAGAATTTCAGTCACACAAAACTTCTTCCTCTTGATTCTCAGGCTTTATTTTCTTTCCTTCTTTTTTTCTGATTGTTCCTCTTAATAGATTATTGTTGTTGCTGTATGCCATTACATCAGAATTGACTCATGGCAGAACCTCCAGCGGATTTTCAGAGGCAGTAAATCACACAAGGAAGAGAATGTTCATCCTTCTTCTGTGGGGCAGCTGGTGGATGTGAACTGTGTGCCTTTGGGATGGCAGCACAGCTTCTTACCACTACCCAACAGAGCAACTTGTCTGCCATCTTACTAAGTCTTCAGTTCTTCATGTCTTCAATTCTTCTCTTTTGTACATCCATGGGCTTATTTATTTCTGAAACTTTAGTCTCAATGATCTAAATTTCAATTTACTGCTTTTGTATAGCTTTTAATTGGAAATTTATTTCATTTTCTATTGCTCAGTGAATTCTTTTCTGTTTTCAGTGTTCTCCCTAACCAATTGAAGACACTGAACTAGCATTCTTTAGAGCTTCTTTTCAGGAAGTTCCAAGAGTACTTTTGAATATGAAAGATTTTTTTGAGTATGAATTTTGGTCACTTTTTTGCTTGATGCTGTCCCTATTTTTGTTTGCTTTTTACTATTTTAAAGTTATTTGCTACCTCCAAGGCATTGTGCTATTGTGTCTATATGATTTTGTATTGATCTGATACAGCTGTGTGTGTTGCATTGTGTCGCTTGTCCCTTGCAAGTTTGGTAGTATTTAATTTTTCACTTCCTGCTTTCTGGTGGGGGTGAAATAAAGTGGAGTGATGCAATTCTCCAGTCACTGTGTAGAGCAGTTAGGGCATATTGGACTTGTGCTGACTGCAGTCTTTCATTAATCAGGTGGCATTGGAACCATGCTCTGGTCTTGCCCAATGGGTGAAGCAGCAGATGGTG
This sequence comes from Elephantulus edwardii, assembly GCF_000299155.1. Classification (NCBI taxonomy): domain Eukaryota; kingdom Metazoa; phylum Chordata; class Mammalia; order Macroscelidea; family Macroscelididae; genus Elephantulus; species Elephantulus edwardii. The sequence goes on from NW_006399823.1 coordinate 1,719,198, forward strand.
TTTGTGTGGCAGAATACTGTTGCTGTCTGTTGTCAGATGAGAAAAAGAAAAAAAGGAAACAAAAACAAAATACCAGAAAATATCTTTTTAAAAAATAGAAAAAAAAAAATCTTAAATAAAAAAAATCTAAAACTAATATGCATACAAAAGGAAGGAGAATCAAAATATAAGGAGGGAGGGAAAGACAATCAAGAAAAGGAAAAACAGCTAGAGAGAAGAGAGATTTGAAGATATGGCAAGGAGGGGGAAATGTCCATGAGCAAAATATGAAAGAAATAGGCAAATAAAAAATCATAAAACTTTGTGAAAGAAAACATGAGAAAAAGAAAAAGGACTGTTGAGGGTGGACTGGGCAACTGATTGGTACTCTTGTCGTCATTGAGGTGGGTGGGGACACGATAGCTGCCTGGGAGAGTTTGTCTACCAATGCAGCATAATGTTGGAGTTGGGGTGCCCAGTCAGGTCAGAGTTTATTCTTGTCTGAGAGGTGATTGAGGCCCACTGAGATGCTTCTCCCTTGAGGTCTGACCTGCAGACCTGGAACTTGTCTACAAACACATGAGCCATTTTCTTTCTTTCTTTTTTAAAATTTCTTTTTATTCACTCATTGTTTCACATTTTCCTCCCTCCCTTTCTCTCAGTCCACTTTGTAATGCACCTCTTGTTCCAGACTGTTGTCATACATATAATACCTAGTGATATATTGCTTTCAGACCATTCTTCCCCTCATCTGTTCCAATACAGTGTTCATTATCTATCCGCTCTTTTGCTATTCTCCCTCAACCCCCCCAGATCAGTCCTATTTTATAATAACAGTGTAATGCAGTATTTGTCCTTTTGTGACAGATATTTCATTACCATGTCTTCTTGTCTCCTTGAAATATATCTCCTTCTCTTTTCTCTTTCTTTCTGTCTCTCTCATTCTATTTTTCACTACATACAAAAATTTCACTACAGCACCAACAGACTTTATTAATAATGTAAAGAAACAACCTCCATAGAAAATATTTGTAAATAATATATCTGAGAATTGGAGACAAGCACTGAACATCCCATGGACGGCCAAAAGAACAAACAAATATGTCTCAGAGAAGGTGCAGCCAGAGTGCTCTTTGGAGGCAAAGATAATGAGGCTTCGCCTCCCATATTTTGGGCATGTTGCTGGGGGAGGGGGGACTATTCCTTGGAGAAGGACATGATACTTAGGAAGTAGAGAATTGGCAAAGGATTGAACAGGTAGATTGACACATGACTGCTACAATGGGCTCTAATCTGTCAGGGAGGGTGAAGATGGCACAGGATAGACAGGGTTCAGATCTGTTGTTCACAGGGTCACTATGAGTTGTACTCTACTTGATGGCACCTAACAACAACAACAACATATCTATGAAATAAATAACATATGGAACATACAACAAAAAGGCCGAACGACCCAATTAAAAACAATGAGGAACAGATTAAACAGAAGTCTCTACCAAAGAAGATACAAAAATAACCATAAATACACATTCAATAAATGCTCAATTCATTAGTTTTTATGAACTGTAATGAGAGTTTTAAGAGAGTGAGTCTTCCACATTCATATTAGATAATTAGCACCAGAAATCAACAAGTGTGATGAGAATAGAGAAATTGGAACCCTCATCAGTTATTGGTAGGATTGTAAGCTGTTGTAGAAAACAGCTTATAAATATAAGCATAAAATTATGACATGTCCCCACCCCTAGTATCACAACCTCTTCTAAATCCAGCCTGCACATCTGGCAGTTCTCTGTTGACATATATCAATTTAAAATATCATGGTACTAGGGGAGCTCTGGTGGCCTAGTGGCAAGAAGTTGTACTGCAATCCCAAAGGTACACTGTTCGAATCCACCAGATGCTCTGCCAGAGAAGGAGGGACAATCTCCTCCTGTACCTGTCAGATCATATTTGACGGTACATGCACAAAAAATAATAAAATTAAAAAAATATCATGGTACTAGGGATATTACAGCTAATGTTAGATGGATCTTGGCAGAAAGCAGAGAATACCAGAGGAATGTCTATCTGCGCTTCATTGACTATGCAAAGGCTTTTGACTGAGTGGATCACAACTAGCTGTGGCTGACTCGGAGAAGAATGGGAATCCCAGAACATTTGATTGTGCTTATGCGAAACCTATACTTGAACCAAGAGGCAGTCGTCAGAACCGAGCAAGGAGACACTGTTGTTTTGTTGTTTGGTGCCGTCGAGTCGTAGACGACTCATAGCGACCCTATGAACGAACAGCGTGAGCACTGTTCGTACATAGAGTTTCCGGAGGCAAGCCATTTCAGAAGTGGATGTCGCTCCTGCTTCATACGGTTCAAAATCAAGAAGGGGGTCCGTCAGGGATGTATTTTGTCTCCATACCTTTTTAATCTGTACACAGATCATCCAAGACGCTGGACTGTAAGGAGGAATATGGCATCAGGATGGGTGGAAGAGTCATCAACAACCTGCATTATGCAGATGACACAACCCTGCTTGCTGAAACTGAGGAGGACATGAAGCGCTTGCTGAGGAAGGTCAAAGACTGCAGCCTTCAATATTGATTGAAGCTCAACATCAAAAAGACAAAGATTCTCACCACTGGACCAACTGGCAGCATCAGGATGGATGGTGAAGAGATTGAGATACTTAATAGTTTTAGTTTACTTGGTTCTACAGTCAACACTCTTGTTACTAGCAGCCAGGACATCAAGAGACAAATTGCATTGGGAAAGTCAGCTGTCAGGGACCTCTTCAGAGTACTGAAGAGCAACGACGTCAGGCTTGACACTAAGGTGTGCCTGATCTGGGCTATAGTCTTCACAATTATGTGCTATTCATCTGAGAGTTGGACAGTGACTAGGGATGACAGAAAGAGAATTGATGCCTTTGAGCTGTGTTGCTGGAGAAGAGTGTTGAATGTACCATGGACTGCTAGGAGAACAAAAAGATTTGACTTGGATAGGGTGAAGCCGGAATGCTCCTTGGAGTCAAGGATTCTGCAGCTTCATCTGACATACTTTGGACATGTTGCAAGGAGGGACTGGTCCTTGGAGAGGGATATCATGTTTGGGAGAGTGGAGGGACAGCACAGGAGAGGAAGACCCTCTATGAGATGGATCAATTCTGTGATTGGGGTCATGGGAGTGAGTGTGTCGGAGATAGTGAGGTTGGCACAGGATAGAGCGGGGTTTAGGGCTCTTGTACATAGGGTCGCTATGAGTCACAAGCGACTCGATGGCACATAACAACAACAACACCAGCAGCCAGGAAATCAAAAGATTAATTGTATTGGAAGAGTCTGCTGTTAGAGACCTCTCAAAAGTACTGAAGAGCAACGATGTCAGTCTGAGGACTAAGGTGCACCTGATCCAGGCCATGGTCTTCCCAATTACTTACTATGCATCAGAGAGCTGGACAATGACTAGAGATTATAGAAGCAGAATTGATGCCTTTGAGTTGTAGTGCTGGAGGAGTATTGAATATACCCTGGACTGCTAGGAGAACCAAGAGGCTTGTCCTAGAAAGGGTGAGATCAAGCTGCTTGTTGGAGGCAAGGATTCTGAAGCTTCATCTGACATACTTTGGACATGTTGCAAGGTGGGACCAGTCCTTGGAGAGGGACGTCATGCTTGGCAGGGTAGAAGAAAAGCGCAAGAAAGGAAGACACTTGATGAGATGGATTGATTCAGTGACTGGGGTAATCGACGGGGTAGGTGTGTCAGAGACAATAATATTGGCATAAGATATAGCAGAGTTTAGGGCTGTTGTCGTTATGAGTCGCAGGTGACTCAATGGCACATAACAACATTATTTAGTGTAGTGGAGTTCATAAGGAGCTTCCTCGGTTATCCAAAGTATGTTTCTGGAAATTCGAATCCACCAGCTGTTTCGCAGGTTAATGACAGAGCCTCGGTAACCCGCTTGAAGGTTGCCCATCAGTCCGTTCCGATTCTGCAGTAACTATTTGGCTTGAATTTGAGTTTTTATTACCATGGTTGTCAACACGAAATGGTTCGCTCCAGTCCCCCTCCAGCTCTGTACAATGGTTCCGTCCCCCAGCTCCCCGGAGCTCCCGCAGAGGCTGGGCTGGGCTTTCCTAAGGGAAATCCCCGGGGGGAGCACGTGTACTAGCGAATCCTGGCACTCCACGCTGGGGGCGGGTCGGTAGGCGTGGGGCAGGGCGCGAGCCTCGCTCGCCGATTGGTCGAGGCGTGGGTAAACATCCGGCAAGGTAGGGCGGGGCCGGAAGTAGAGGAAGGAGGTGGCAGTAGTGTCTGAGGCTGTGCAGGTTCAGGAGTTTCAAGCTGTCAGAGCAGGTGCTCTTCCTGCGAGCGATGGGACAGCGCGAGGCCCGCTGAGACCTGCAGAGCGCGACGGAGACGCGGGCGTGGGCCATGGCCGGCGCTCGGGATGCCACCGCCGCCTCGGCAAGGTCCTCGGCCTCTTCTGGCGACCCGCCGCCGCAGGAGCCGGGGCTCGGAGAGCTGCTGCAGGAGTTCTCCCGAACTCAGTACCGGGCCAAGGATGGGAGTGGCACGGGCAGCACGAAGGTGAGCCCCGGGGTAGAGTGAGCAGGAGGACGTGGGTTCTGACTTCGCGAGGTGATTGAGGAAAAACCATTCAGTGCAGGTCGGAGGGTGGGAAGAATTGTCCACGCTCGTGCGGAGAGTGCCCCTGAGTGTGGACGCGGCAAGCAAGGTTCGTGTAAAGATTACAGAAGGGGCAGCTAGGGTCAAAGTGAGCCAAAGAAAAAGGACTTTTTGATTTTGAGACATGGTGTTTGAACAGGTTCAAAGGTTATAGAGGAGGAGCTAAGGAAATTATTCCCACGGTTCTGGTGCCTAGGTCCAGGTTGCTATGGGAGTGTATTAGGTAAAAACCCTCCACCAAATGTAAATAAATGTAGACAGCGGATTCTTAAAGGACCCTTAAAAGTGGATAGGATAGGTGGTGAGGTAAGATTGGAACCAGGAGGTCAGGCTGCCCCCTCCTCTTCCATTGTGGGTAAAGCAGGCAGACAGACAGACCACACTTCCTCTTTGCTCCTTTATCAAAAGCAAGACTCCCCTCGTCTCTTTCTTTCTCTTTTGGGATCTCCCTACATCTTACTACTACACCTGCACCGCTTCCTGTCAGGCCATTTCCAACGAGTTGCTGCCTGGTTGCCTTAGTATCTTTCTGACCCTGTCATCTTTCCACGTGCTTTTGACAGATATGGCATCAAGTTTCCTGCTAGTATTCTGTTCTTTTGTAGGCCTCTAGACTGATTCTGCCCTGCAGATTACCTAGGCTGCGACTACAGTTGGCAGTTGCTAGTCTTTGCAGTAACCTAAGGAAGACTTCAGTGGGGCTCAGTCTTCAAAATAAAGCCAAGTGTTCTACAGTATAGTTGGAAGACCCGTAGTTTTCAGAATCAATAGGTTCTTGTTAGGTGCAACCAATGTAAACCCTCTCCATATCCTTCACAATCTCTGCTGTGCCTAAGCCCACCATTGCAACCACTGTGCTTTTCCATCTCCTTGAAGGTCGTCTTTTGTTTCACTGGCCCTCTGCTTCTCCAAGCATGATATCCTTTTCCTCCTGACAGCATCCCTCAGGTATGCGAAGTGAAGTCTCACCATCCTCATTCTTAAGGAGCATTTTGACTGCACATCTTACAATAGAGTTATTTGTTCTTTTGGCAGGTCCTGGTTTGTTTAGTGGTCTTTGTCTACACCACAATTCAGAGACATTACGTCTTCTTCAGGCTTCCTTATTCATTGTCCAAATTTCACATGGGTATAAAGCAATTAAAGATGCTGTGACTTGGATTGTTAAAAGTTAGATTCCTTGGCCCTACCCCAGTCCTGTTGAGTGACAATTTCTGGGGATGAAAACCAGGAATTTGTTTTGTAATGGGCTTCTTAGTGATGCTCATGCACTGTTATAATTTGAGAATTTCTTATTTAAGCCATTGATTTTCTTATTTTCTCTCTCCATTGGATTTAACATTAGCTACTGACCCAAAGGTTGGTGGTTGGAACACACGCACGGACCACTCCTCAGGAGAAAGATGAAATAATCTGCTCCCATAAAGATTTATAACCTTGGCAATCTTCTGGGGCTTAGCTGCTCTCCCCTGTAGCAACTCTGTGAGTTGGAATCAACTTGACAGCAATGGGGTTTTGGTCTACTGCTGAATGCTCTTTAAACACCTATGACTCACAGTGGCTAGGAAAGATCTGTAATTTAATTGGACCCCTCATCTTACAGGCTACTGAAGATAAGGATTGTAAGTCACATCTGACTTTTATTGCCACTAGCCTTTATGCCTCTCCAGATAAGAACTCAGGTTGCTTGATTTCTTGCAAGCTTCCTAGGATATTACAGCTCTTACGCTCTTTTATTAGTTTAAGTTGTCAACAAGGTGAACAATTTACTTTGTTGTTATTGTTGTTATGTTCCATTAAGCCAGAACTAACGCAACACTTACCCTCCAGCATGTTTTCAGAGTCAGTAAATTGCAGGAGAAGAAGTTGCCCATCTTTCTCCCATGGTACACCTGGTGGATTTTAACTACCTTCCTCAGTGTTGGCATGGGACATCTGGTGGATTTTAACTACCTTCCTCTGTGTTGGCAGTGCAGCTCCTTAACATTGAGACACATGTTTCATAAGTAAATGGTACTGTGTGAGGGGCTTATCTTTGTCTGCAGTTTATACTTGTTGCACTGATTTACACTTCCAGGCCTTCTGGTCTGTAACTGACGAAGAGATGGGGCAGTCTGGAGCCAAGAGAATTATTGGTGCCAGTTAAAGTTACCTACAACAAGAGTTCTTATTTATGGTTGCAGATTCAATGAAAACTCTTAATAGTCTTCCCTTGTTAATTTAATAGAAACAGTTTCATATGCAGTTTTGAGGCATTCAGAGTCCCCTTAAAATACACCAATATTGATTAGTATTCATGTTTCGGGCCCTTGAACAGCATCATGGTTCCTTAGAATATTAAATCATTGTTACAGAGGTACATGCTAATCCTGAAGGCCTCTCTAGGTCATGAACTACCTCATTTTCACACTCAGAACACCAGGATCTTCCCTTCTTCATACTCGGGTCTCCTCCTCTGTACAGGTTGAGCGCATTGAGAAGAGATGTCTGGAACTGTTTGGCCGGGATTACTGTTACAGCGTGATTGAGAACGTGAATGGGGAGATCTGTGGCCACTACCCCCGGCACATCGTGTTCCTGGAGTATGAGAGTTCTGAGAAGGAGAAAGACACGTGAGCATCATGTGACCATGGTGTACCTGTCGGGAGGTCCTGACATTTCTTCCAGGGAGTCACACTGCAGCTGGGCAGGGCAGACACGCTTTCCCCAGGAGTTAGGCTTTATTCAGATTTTAATGATTGGCTAGGGATCATGATATAGAAAGAGCTTTGGAATTACAGTCTTGAGTTTCAGTCTTCATTTTGCCCTGAAGTTCTTTGTCCATAAATTTTTACCTCTCTTAACTTTAGTGGCTTTTCGGGGTGGAGATGGGGGTATCATGGGATGGGGCGTATGATGTCAAGGTACTAAGAACATGAGATCTAGAGTCAGCTGTATGAATTTATATCGGATTTTTCCTCTTTGTCTCTTAGTTGTCTCATCAGAAAGATCCTACCTCATATGGTTCTTATAAGGACTAATTAATGTCCTGGAGAAGTGACTGGTGTCATTCATGATGGTAACTGGAACTAGTACAAACTTAGTGTGGTTGTTGTAAGACTTAGAAATAAGAGCTGCTGTTTATTGGGAGCCTACCAAGAACTGAAACCTTCAGCAAGAGGTAGGCAATAGTAATAGTTGTTTGATGTTTTACAAATAATCAGAAAAGGCAGTGAGGCTTTAGAATATGCCTTGTGTTGCTTTCAGAACTGCTTCCCTGAGTCTTCCTTCTTATGCCTGCTTTCAAGGGAGTTCCAGTCACTGTTATACACAGCATCTATCGAAAATATGGCCTTTGTGTTAGGATTGTGATTCAGTTCATATCTTAAAGAGAAACCAGTATTTGTTGAGTGCATTTTTTTACCATGTGATGGCAATGCAGAGCTGTCAGGGAACCCCACGTGTGTTAGAAATACAGCATTGCAAGCACTAATGGAACCAGTCACTAGGTGTTGCAGAGCACATTAAAGCTTGAGAATGAGTGCTATAGGCAGGCTGGGCAGATGCTTCATTTGGCCTAGTGTGGAGTGTTAGTATAGTCTCATGCTTTTGAGCTGGACGATTAACTATCCCTGAAATGTCCTTAGGAACCAGCTTGTATAAGGTCTTGATGAGGTTGAGGAATGTGGACACATAGATGAGTGTGTGAGTATTAAGAGTAGCCTTATTCCCTGGAGATTCCTTAAAATTGCAGATTCTGGAAGAGTTCTCAGGCCCTCTGAATAAGAATCTCCATTCTCAGAGCTCCCAAACAAATGTTATTTGCTGAGGCCAAAGAACTACCAAAAGGGACTTTCAAGCAGAAAAGTAGCCAGTCAGAGGAGTTCAAGGACTAAACTTTCATTTCCTCCTTTTTAAAAATGGAGATGTGTAGAAAAGTACACATCTCAGAGAGTTGCAACATCCAGTGAGAAAATGCATGTATCAAGGACTATTGTATGCAGGTCACAGAAGTCTTACCATGTGCTCAGCTGTAGAAACAGGAACTCCAGGAATCACCAAGCCAGAGGAATTGGACTTTATTATGGCGTGGTTCATGGTTCTTTCCTCTTAACTCCTCTTACAGCTAGGTAAAGAAATGTTTTCCAAGCTCGAAAGCTAACTTTTTTTTTAAGCTTACATTTTTGAAAATAAGTTCATCCCCCTTGGCCTTTTTCTCCTTACCCTTATGGTGGGTTTATCACTCTAGCAATATGAGAGTAAACTCAGTCGAGACTGTGCTTCTGAAACTTGCTGTGGTGAGTAAATCAATTAGGGGTCTTGTAAAATAGGGATTTTATATTTTGTAGATCTAGTGTGGCTAGAAATTCAGCATTTTCTCGCAAACTCCTAAGTAACACCAAGTTGTACTTTGTATGGCAGTACTAAGGAATTCATTGTGGTTGTCACCCATCTTTTCCTGGAAGGATATAAGTTCAGTGATGATTCAGTCTTGCTCTTAAAGAGAAGGAAACCAGATTTTTATTGTTGTTAGGTGCCTTTGAATCTAACACTCATAGTTGTCCTTTGAACAACAAATGTGAACCTTGCTCTGTCCTGTGCCACACTTAATTTCAGATCTGCTTGGGCCCCTTGTTACAGTCAGTTCATCTTGTTGGGCTCTCCCTCTCTTTCTCTAAACTTCCTAACTTTTCCAGCAAAATGCCTTTTTCCAAGAACTGACTCTTTTTAATAATGTACTGAAAGTATGTGAGATAGCTTCACCATTCTTGTTTCTAAGGAGCACCCTGGTTGCACTTCTTCCAAGACAGACATATTTGTTCTTTAGGCAATCCAGGGGATATTTAATATGCTTTACTAATACCACACTTCAAAGTCATCGCTGCTGCTTCTCTCATCCTTATTTGTTGTCCAACTTACAGATGCATAGGAAGCAATTGAACAAACCATTGTTTGAGTCAAGCACACCATAGTCTTTAAACTGACATGCTTACTTTTTAGCACTTTGGAGAGTCCTTGACAGCAGATTTTTTGCAGTGCAACATGTCTTTTGACTTCTTGATTGCTATTACTACTGATTGTGGATCCAAGTAAAATCATTGACAATTTCAGTCTTTTCTCTGTCTATCATGATCTTGCCAACTGGCCCTGTGGTGGTGATTTTTGTTCTTTAGATGTTGATATAATCTATTCTGACAACTGTAGTCTTTGATCTTCTGCAGCAAGTGCCTCCTTCACTTCATCACTTTCTGCAAACAAAGTTGTATCATCTGCATAATGCAGGTTGTTGCTGAGTCGTCTTTTGATCCTGATGCCACATTCTTCTTCATATAATTCAGCTTTTTGAATGATTTGCTCATCATGTCAAACAGATTGAATCAATATGGGAAAAGAAACAACCTAATCTGACATGTTTTCTGATTTTAAAAGATGTAGGGTTCCCTTTTTCTATTCAGACAGTAGTATGGATAGATTTTACATGAGCACAATTAAGTGTTCTGGGATATCCATTCTTCTGTTAGCCGTATTTTGTTATGATTCACACAGTCAAAATGTCTTTGCCCAGTTAATAAGACATAAACATCTTTCTGGTATTCTCTGCTTTCAGCTAAGCTCCATTTGACATCAGCAATGGTAACTCATGTTTCTTGGCCTTTTCTGAATACAGCTTGAATTTCTGGAAGTTCACTGTGCCTGTATTCTAGAATAATTTTTATATAATAATTATTAATTAAATAATTAAATAGTAATTGTTTTAAACAATCTTCCCCATAATTTTTCTTTGATATTGTTCAATAATTTCCATACTATTGGATCACCTTTTCTGAGACCGGAAGTAAATATGGACCTTGTCTAGGCAATTGACCAGGTTGCTTTGTCTTCTACATTTCTTGCCATATACTAGTCCAGGGCTGCATCTGATTACTGAAACAAGTCAATCTGGAATTCCATCAATTCCTAGGGCCTTATTTTTTTACCAGTGTTTTCAGTGAAACCTGAATGTCTTCCTTCAGTGTTGCTGGTTCTTGATCATATGCTGCTTCCTGAAACGGTTCAGTGTTGACCAGTTCTTTTCAGTACAGTGACTGTGTATTCCTTCCATCTTCTTTTGATGCTTCCAGTTTAATTCAAGAATAGAATCCTTTAGTATTGCAACTTGAAGATTGGCTTGTTCTTCTGTTCTATTTGAGAAATACTGAGTGTGCTCTTGCCTTTTGGTTATCAAACTGCAGTTCTTTGCACATTTTGTTATAATACTTTGTTATGACTTCTCAAGCTCTGCCCTTTGAAATCTTTTCATTCTTCCTTTGACCTCTTTGTGTTCTAGTGCAAATTTCAGAGTCTCTTCTGACATTTTGTTTTGGTCTTTTCTTTCTCTCCTGCCTTTGTACTGAGCCTCCGCTGTCTTCATGGGTGGTATCCTTGGTGTCATTCCATAGCTCCTTTGGTCTTCAGGCATTAGTGTTCAGTGTATAATATCTGTTCTTGAGGTGGTTTATAAATTCCAGTGGGGTAGACTCAAGATTGTATTTCCTGAGTACTTGGTTTTTGTCAGCTAATCTTGGTTTCACATACTCTACTGACTCACTTAAGTCCTGCAACTACCTAGTGAACATGATTCATCCTCTTTTACACTTAGGAAATGTGAGGTTCAGAGGAGTTATCTGTTTTTGCTGAAGATCACAGAGTTAGTAAGCAAATAGATGTTTAAAGCCAGGTCTTCCTTCCTACTTCTTTGTTGAACTTCTTACTACCACCACCACTCTTACCTTGCTAACAAGGACTCACCTTCCCAGTTGGCTCTGTAGAACATCCTTAACCCTAGAGAAGTTACCACAATTTCTGTCTTTTATTCCTTAGGAGGCCTTGAAGTGTTACTGAGTGGGGTGGGTGGGGTGTATGTATGTGTGTGCACACATGTGCACTTGTTCATTGAGAGAAGCATGTGTGTGGAACTTATACTCCTTTACATTCTCTGTATTCATATGGCATTAACTAGACTGACTTGAACAGGATAAAACTGAATTTCGAAAATGGTGTCAGCCTGCTAATCAGTCTTCCTATTTTAGCCCATCAACTGAAAGTATAAGCCAAGACAAAAATATCTGAATAGTGAAGGTATATATTTCTACACCAGGGATATATTTAGAAGTACTATCTTGCTTCAACTATCTATGAAGTTCCTGCCATTAGGGGCATAATTACACATAACATAAACAATAAAAAAACCAGAAAGTTTTGACAAAGATGGTTATGGGTAGAAATATAGGTAAGGCAATGAAGGATAGTGGTTAAGGTCTTGTGTTTCAGTGACCACCACCAGGATTTAGTATCGAAGCTCCCCTACTGTCCTGAGACCCTTGGCCAATGATTTCCTCTTACTAAGTGTCAGATTCCTCATCTATAAAATGGGACTAGTGAGAACTAACAGATAACCTTAAGTGTAAATCCTGCGTTGTGCTTCTTTGAATGTCAGTAGCAGACACTTTGAGGAATGTTGGGGCATCCGGAAAGGAGTGAGTAAGAACCTAACTTAGTTTGAGGAATAAGGTGATACCTGGCAAAGTTTTCCATTGGAAATTATGGTGAAAATAGTCTTACTTACCATACCATAATGATAGTCATGTTGTTGTTGTTGTTATGTGCCGTCGAGTCGCCTGCGACTCATAGCGACCCTATGTACAGCAGCCCTAAACTCCGCTCTGTCCTGTGCCAATCG
>NW_006399823.1:1732660-1734734 GCF_000299155.1 Elephantulus edwardii
ATATATATATTACAAACATAAATAACTTAAGTCTGCATTTACTCACTTGAGTCTCATGTATTTACACAACTTTATGCCTAGCACTGCATAAAAAGAAACTAGAGATGAGAGAGATAGTAAAAACAACAGGAACAGACTTGAACTGACTTGGCTTCTTGTGTGGGGAACCAGTATAATAAACCACTGGCTACCCTAACAAGAAAAGGTGTGCCTCTAGATTGAAAACTTGCCTCAAGATCCTGAGAGGTTATTATGGATTGTATTTGCCGACTGGAAAGGCTTACCCTACCTGGGAGAATCAAATGCAGCTCGACACACTTAGAACTCAGAAGGAGCTGCTGGGGAGTTCTCAGAATCTGTGGAAATAGTTAGGGCTGCCAGTAGATTGGGAGGGCAGGAAGATAGCATGAACAGGACTGTCTGGTTTCTCAGGGAGCCAGTTTAGTTAGGTGGTGGGTTTTGTGCTGGAGTGCCTTTTTATCGCACAGAGAAGCTGGGGTTGGGGGCACAAAGTTCTGGCTCTCAATGAGCACTGGGGTTTAGGGACTTCATGGTGGGTCCGCATCAACCCACAGGTACTCTGAAAGGCACCTAGACTCAAGTTTATCCTTCATACTCCTTCCTTCAGTTAGGGGTTTTTTTTTTCCATTGCAAAGCTAGCATATTTTCTGTAAAGTCTGTTTACAATACCATTGTTGTTGTGTACCATCAAGTTGGAACCGACTCATAGCAGACCCTCTAGTGGGTTTTCAGAGGCAGTAAATCTCCTAGGAGGAGATTGCCCATCCATTTCCACTGAGCAGCAGGTGCGTTTTTTATTACAGTGCACCTCTTACCACTAGGCCATCAGAACTCCTTTTTTGAGAACTGTACATCATCTTTTTCCTGCTTTGTTTCTCTCCTCTATCAAATGTTTTGACTTCTTGAAGGCAACTTTTTTAACTTTACTTTTGAACTTCTACCTGATAGTAACTACAGTTTGTAACTGTTATTAGGTGATATCAAGTACAATCTTGGTGAACTTATAAACAGATGTGAACCTTCTACCCTGTGCCATCCTCTACCTTGAGACTATACCTACTTACGAAAACAGGAGCTCTGCTGTTGACTCCAGGGCTCAATGAAAAAAACAATCTTAAGAATTCAACAATACTTTTTTTTGGTTCTAAATTTTCCATTTGACTTTCTTTCTTTGCTATGATTTGAGTGAAAGTTTACAAAGTATATTAATGTTTCAGTCATTCGTACACATTGTTTTGTAACATCAGTCCATTACCTATAATATCTGATCATCTGCTTATTCTGTATTGCCTTTAGAGTCACCTATCTTGTGTTTCTTTTCAATTTTTTAAAAACATTTATTTTTATTTTATTATTTTTTGTGTGTGTGTACCGTCAAATCAGATCTGACTGGTACAGGAGGAGATAGTCCCTCCTTCTCCAGCACAGCATATGGTCGATTTGAACCACACACCTCTCAGATTGCAGTGTAGCTTCTTGCCACTAGACCATCAGAGCTCACCAATTTTTTTTTAAATTTTTAAGTCCTCTCTCTGCTTTTCCTTTTCTGGTTACCATACTAGTATGATTCTCTGTATTTTTAAGTATTTTTTATAATAGTGGATTTGTATAATATTTTCTGACTAATTTCTTCCACTCAACAGCATATCCTCAACTCTGGTAGTCTAATGAAAAGAAGCTGCACTGCAATCCCAAAGGCACATGGTTTTAATCTGCTGGTTGTTTTGTGGGAGAAGGATGAGCAGTCTCTTTCCTGTAATTTACTGCCTGTGAAAGCCCACTGGAAGTCAACTGAGTCAGTTCTGACTTGACAGCACACAACAGCCACTACCCTGTGTTTCATGACCTGTTCATTATTTTTCATTGTTGCAGAGTACTCAGTTATGTGAATGTACCATAATTTCTCTGTCTGAATTTGAATAGGTACATAAAATGAATAATTTGTTTGGGTTTTTCCCCAATTAATATATTTTTGTTAATCATCATTTTAAATACCTTTAAATATTCAATCCAATTGTTGCATCATCATCATAATCTACTGATTAATTAACCT
>NW_006399823.1:1735293-1739993 GCF_000299155.1 Elephantulus edwardii
CATTCTAAAACAGTGGCATCATGAAGTATTTGTCCTTTTGTGACTGAGATATTTCACTCAACATAATGTCCTCCAGGGTCACCCATTTTGAATAATATTGCATGAGTTCCTTGTTTTTCAATGCAGCGTAGTATTCCATTCTTGATGGGCACTTGGGTTGTTTCCAACTCCTTGCCATTGTGAACAAAGCCGTGATAAACATGGATGTGCATATATCTGCTTGAATGTCAGTTATGGTCTCTTTAGGGTGTATTTCCAGTAGTGGAATTGCTGGGTCAAATGGTATCTCTATTTGCAACTTTTTTTTTTAATTGTATTATTTTTTCGTGTACCGTCAAATCAGATCTGACTGGTACAGCAGGAGATTGCCCCCTCCTTCTCCAGCAGAGCATCGGGTGGATTTGAACCACGTACCTCTGGGATTGCAGTGAAGTGTCTTGCCACTAGGCCTCCAGAGCTCCCTTTATTTGCAACTTTTTGAGAAAGCGCCACACCACTTTCCACAGTGGTTGCACCATTTTACACTTCCACCAACAGTGAATAAGGGTTCCAGTTTCTCCACAACCTTGCCAGCATTTGTTGCTTGCTGCTCTGTTAAATTTTGTTATTCTTACCTGAGGTGAGATGATATCTCATAGTTGTTTTGATTTGCATCTCTCTTAGAGCTAGGAATCTTAAACATTTCTTCATGTGCTTGTTGGCCATCTGAATGTCTTCTTTGATGGAGTGTGAATACATTGTTTTTAAGAACAAATTCTTTCAGTATCCCTCACCCCACCCCCATCAACTTGTACAACCCCATGATTAATCTCCCTCTTCCTCTGCACATCCTCATCCCTCTTGTCTATTCATTTGTTGATAGACACTTGGATTGTTTCTGTCTCTTTGTTATTGTGAGTCATATGGCAATAAACCTGGTGTGCATATATGGGTTTGTGTTGCGGTTCTTATTTCTTTAGGATATATACCTAGTAAGATTGCAGGATCAAATACTGTTTTCTGCTTTTTTAGGAAACATGGAATTGCTTTCATTAGTGTCTATACCATTTTAATTTACTATAATCAGTGTATGTGTTCCAATGTCTACACCTTCCATTTCATGTCAGCATTTGTTTGCTGTCTTACTGAACTATTAGCTGGGTGAGATGCATTTCTATTAATTAGATAATGTCAGGGGCTGCTTCAAAATTCTGAAGAGTGGTGATGTCTGTTTTAAGACTAAGGTATGCCTGATTCAGACAACGGTCATTTCAATTCCTGACTGAGCATCTGAGAGCTGGACAGTGCATAGTAAATAAAGATGACAGAAGAATTGTTGGCCTTTGAGTTGTTTTGAAGAAGAGTCCTGAATATCCCACAGAATGCCAAAAGAATGAACAAATATGTCTTAGAGAAAGTGCTCCTTCAAGCCAGAGATGGCAAAGTTTCACCTCACATACTTTGGACATGTTGTTAGAAGAGGCTATTCCTTGGAGAGGAACATCTTATTTAGAAAGTTGGAGGGTTGACAAACAAGAGGAAGACCCTCAACCAGATGGATTAAACAGTGACTGCTGCAGTGGACTCGAGTATGAGTGAAAGAATGATGGCACAGAATAGGACTAGATTCACATCTGTTCACAGGGTCCACAATGAGTTATACTTGCCTCGATGGCCCCTAACAATAGCTAATTTTCTTTAACATTGAAAAGAGTGAGGAACTCAAAACACATAATTTGATTCATATAAAACCTATACCTAGACCAAAAAGCTATTGTCCAGACAGAGCAAGGGAATACTGCATGGTTCAAAAATCAAGAAAAATGTGTGTCGGGATTGTATTTTTCCCTCCATACCTATGCAGTATGTATGCTGCGCAGATCATTCAAGAAACTGGGCTCTATGAAAGTGAATATGGCATTCAGGATCAGAGGAAGACTTATCAATAGCCTGTGTTATGCAGATGACAGAACTTCACTTGCTCAAAGTGAGAACTTGAAGTGCATATTCAAGGATTACAGCCTTAAATATGAATTACATCTCAACATCAAGAAAACAAAACATTTTTACCACTAGGCTGATAGGCAACATGATTGATTGAGAAAAGATTGAAATTGCTGGCAGTTTCATCTTACTTGGACCCGCAGTCAATGCTCTTTATACCAGCAGTCAGGAGAGCAGGAAACGTATTGCATTGGGAAAGCCTGCATTCTCAAAATCACTGATGAACAGTGATGTCATTTTGAAAAGTAAGTTTCACCTGATTCAGGCTATCCTCTTTTCAGTGACTTCTAGGCATCTGAATGATGAGCTGGATGACAGGAATTGATGCCTTGAGTTGTGGTGTTGAGTACTGTGTATCCCATGGATTGCCAAAAGAACAAAAAGATATGGCTTAGAAAAAAAAGTACAGCCAGAGTACTCCTTAGAGATAAAAGTGGCAAAGGTTTGCTTCACGTATTTTGAGAATGTTGCTGAGAAAGGCTGTTGCTTGGAAAGGAACATCTTACTTAGAAAGATGGAGGATCAGTGAAGGAGAAGATCGATAAGCAAGATGAACTGACACAGTGACCGCAATAGTGGGCTCAAGTATGTCAGAAATAATGAGGGTGGCACAGAATAGGACAGGGTTCTGATCTGTTGTTCCTGTTCCTGGAGTCTCTGAGCCTCCTCAGCCCAGCGGCATCTATTAACAGGAACAGTAACTAATGATTGTGACCAAATCCTTTGTTTGTTCTGTCTTTTCATATCATCCATTTTAAATTGAGTTGTCTTTTTCTTGTTGAGGTATTGGAGTTATCTATAAATTTTAGAGATAAGCTGTTTGTTAGGCATGTCATTATGTCATTGTCAGATTTTTTTTCCTAATCTTTTTGCGCTTTTTTTTTTTTTTTTACTTTTTTGGAGACACTTTTTTGAAGGCACATAGCATTTAATTTATAGAAGGTCCAATTATCTATCAGCTGTTGCTTGAACATTTTTGGTTTTTTACCAACATTTTGATAGTTTATTCTATAGACTGACGCTCCTAATTTTGTTCCTGTTCTCTGCTCTTTATAGTTTTAGGCTTTACTTCTGCTCCTTGATCCCTCTTGAGTTCATCTTTAGTATATGAAGTATAGATCTTGTTTCAGTTTTCTTTGGGTTTGCTTCTGAGTTTTTGGTTCTGTTCCATTGGTCTAAATGTCTGTCACTCTAGCAACACCAAAATGTCTTGATTACTGTGGCTGTGCATAGTAGGTTTTGAGATCAGGAAGTGTAAGGGCTCCTACTTTCATTTTCTTCGGTCACACTTTGTTTATTCAGAGTCTCATTCATTTCCACATAAAATCGGTGATTACTTTTTTCCATTTCTTTGAAAGATGTCTTTGTCAATTTGTTTGCCTTCTCTTTCCTTGTTGCTGTAGCTAGGATTTCTAATACAAAATTGAATAGGAGTATTTGTAGCATCCTTTTCTGGTATCTGTTAACAAGGAGAATGTCTTTAATATCACTCCACGTAGGGTAATGTTAACTATTGGTCTTGGCAACTTAGTCTATAGGGGGCTGTGTTGCTCACCCAAAGGTGACAACTCTCTGGCAGTGTTAATTCACCAGGGGCCTCTGTGGGTGAGCAATGGCCAGTCTCCTCTTTGATTTTACATCCTCTGAAAACTTACTGGACTATCAGCTAAAAGTTGGTTCTGACTTGACAGCAGTGATTTGAGATGAATTATGTTGAGAAATTTCTCTTCTATTCCTATTTTTTTGAGGGTTTTGTTAATAATAGGTGTTGAATTTTATCAAATGCTTTCTCTGCATTAATTAACATAGTGTGGTTCTTAGTTTTATTGATGTGGTGTAATACACAGATTTTTTTTTTTGCTGGGGGATTGTTATTATTTTGTTACTGCTGCATACCTGATAGCAATCCTACTTTTTTTTAACTGTTAAAAAAAACATGTATGGGAATCCAAGGGGGTAAAGATTGGGAGCAGAAGAGTGAGGATGATTAGGGATGAGATCACAGCATTGCACAATTTGGCAGGTGGAAGGAGTGTGTAAAGGAAATGAGAAAGATCAGCAGGGACCAGAAAAGACAGAATAATGTTGGGTATAGTCCAATGGTGATTAATTTTTTTACATGCAAAAAATATGTTTTATCACATATTTACCACATTTTTAAAAAAAAAAATTAGCTTTAGAACACAGTGTTGGAGCAGAGGGGAGATGGGGTGGAGGCTGAGGACACTAGTGTTCCCCCAGTAGGGCCATCTTCCACAATTGTCTTGGCATGACTATCAATGAGATGTCTTTTTCATTTGTGTGTTTCCCATTTGGGAACAGGGGTGCAGATTCTCTGCCTCCTTTATGCTGAAGAGGGATGTGGATATGATGGGGAAGGGGAGCCCACTTTAACACCTTACTGATGGTGTTGAGTTGAATCTGCATGCCATCTTGTTCAGTTAGAAGATTTTCATGACATAAGATTTTCTGTACATAGGGTTTTCAGAGGCCTGCTATTTTGGAAGTGGATGGTCAATCCTTCTTCCTAGTGTTGTCATTCTGAATGTTCAGATCTAGGAAAGTATCCAACAGATAAGCATTTTACAGAAGAAGTGAAAATATATCCCTTATTGTGGAAATAACCATTAGTTTCAGTGTTGTACCTGCCCTTGGCTCAAGTGCCCTGACCCACTTATTTCTTTGCTCCACCATCCATCAAGATATCCCTCCACTTC
>NW_006399823.1:1740418-1815820 GCF_000299155.1 Elephantulus edwardii
GGTGACTGGGGCATTCAGGATGAGTGTGTTGGAGGCAGTGAGATTGGCACAGGACAGAGCAGAGTTTAGAGCTGTTGTACATATGGTCGCTATGAGTTGCAAGCGACTCGACAGCACATAACAACAACAACAACAACAAGATTTTCTGAGTGATGTCTTTAGCTTTGGTATCAGGATTATGCTTCCTGCATAGAATGAATTAGGAAGGTATTCCATCATTTTATTTATTGTGAAATAGTTTGCATAGAATTGGTGTTAGCGCTTCTCTAAATATTTGAGAGTTTGCCAGTGAAGCCATTTGGACCAGGAAGATTATTTTGTTTTCCTTTTCTATAATCTGTTCAGTTTCTTCTTTAGTGATGAATCAGTTCAAATTTTCTACCTCTGTTAATTAAGGTAGGGAGTAATTTTTTTTTTAAAGTGTCAAGTTCCTCTAGATTTTCATAATTGTTTCGGTTCTTCATAGTGTTCCATTATTATCTCACCCCACCATGTTTGTTGATTCTGTTGTGACTGCCTGTTTCTTTCCTTATTCATGTTACTTGTACCTCCTCATCTTCTCATCCTTTTCCATTGTTCAATTTGCCAGGGACTTACCTTTTTTTTTTTTTGTTATGGGTTTTTGGTTTGTTTTTAAATTTTTTCAAAGAATCAACTTCTAGTTTTGTTAATGTCTGTTTTTCTGTTTATTTCTGCTCTTTGTTTCATTTCTTCTAGAGACTATAAGTGTTCCTTATTGTTCTTTTTCTAATTGTAGGAGATACTGGGTTAAGGTGCTGATTTTGGTTCTTTTGATATGTTTGTTGTTATAAATTGGCCTCCAAGTATGACTTTTCCTATTTCTCAAAGATTTTGGGATGTTATCTTTTCTTTCTCATTTACTTTAAGAAAAAGAAATTTTAAAGAAAATTTAAAATTCTTTTATCTCTTTTACCCATTAGTATTCAAACAGTCTGTTATTGTCATTATTAAGTCTCCTAGTACTTGATTTCCACCCCCTCGTCTCCCTTTGTGGGAACTCTGGAACCACAGTCTGCGGGGATTAAAGCTACTGAACCAAAGACAGCACCTCTAGTAGTTTGAGTCAACCAGCCATTCGAGAAGAAAGGTACATTCTTTCCTCCTACTCAGTTTACAGCCTTCCAACTCAGTAGCAGTGAGTTGAGTTAGCTTCCTGTTGTTGATTTCTAATGTTACAGGATTGTGATCTGAGAAGATGTTTTACAGTTGTTGTTGTTAATTGCCGTTGAGTTGTTGGTAACTCATAGCGAACCTATGAATGAAAGTCCTTAACACTTGTGTGTCTTTCATCCTTTCTCCAGGTTCATAGGGTTTCCAGAGGCAAGCTGCTATGGAAGTGGATACCACTCCTGCTTCCAAGCTTGTTTTAATCAGGGAGCCCCACCAAACACTGGCCGCATTGGGTAACGATTAATGCATTTGACACATCAGTGTCACAGTATTCAGCTTCACAGCAACCACAAGTTACCTCTGTACAGCAAGTGGACACACCAGGGCTATACAAACTTGAAGAATGTTTGACCAAAAACAATGAAAAACAGTCCTGAAGTATCATTGTTTTTTTAATTTATTGAGGCTTGCTTTGTGACATAGTCTATTTTGGTTGGAGAATGTTCCAAGTATGTTGAAGAACAGTATGATGTATGTGGTGTCCATACTGGGTGGATTGTCAGATATCTCTACAAGAATCAGTTGGTTAATTATGTTGTTTAGTTCTTCTGCTTCTTTGTTGACTTATTCTGTCCTTTGATGAAAATTGTGTATCTAAGTCTCCTATTATTGTGGAGTTATCTATCCCTTTCCTTTCAAGTTTACTTTTTGTCTCTTTCTGCTCTGCATTGGATACATAGATATTAATTCAATTTATGGCCTTTTGTTCAGTTGACTCTTTGATCATTATATACTTCCCTTCTCTCTTATGCTTGTTTTTGTCTTGAAATCTGTTTTATCAGAAATTAATATTGCAGCTCCTCCTCTTTTTTCATTACTATTTGCTTGAATAGCACATTTGTTTTTCCACCCTGTGAATGTTAGTCTTTCTCCTTGTGTCTAAGATTTGTCTCTCATAGGTTGCATATTGCTTTGTTACCCATTCTGCTACTCTTTTTCTCTTGATGTTTAATCCGTTCACAGTGGAATTATCAATAGGTTTGGGAGTGAGCTGTTTTTGCTGTCCTGTTTATTCTGATATAACTGATTTATTTGTTCTGTTTGTTTTGTTGTGGGGGTTTTTTTTGTGCTGAACTAATTTTGTTTATTGCTTTTCCTGTTTTCATCATTGCTCTTATTTTGATGTTTACTAAGATTTTAAGAGTTTTCTCTTTTTTTCTGAGGAGGATTATTCATATTCTGGAGGTTACCCTGTAAGTTATTTTATTCCCAAGTCTAATTGGCAGCACCATGATAGATGGAGAAGAGATTGAGGTTGTTAACAGTTACAGCTTGCTTGGCTCCACAATCAACACTCATGGCACTAGCAGTCAGGAAATAAAAGACGAATTGCATTGAGAAAATCTGCAGTCAGGACATCGCCAGAGTACTGAGAAGCAATGATGTCAGTCTGGAAACTAAGGTGCATGATACAGGCCATGGCCATCACTTGATATCATCAGAGAGCTGTACAGTGGCTGAGGATGACAGAAAAAGAATTGATACCTTTGAGTTGTGGTGCTGGAGAAGAGTCTTGAACATACTGTGAACTGCCAAGAAAACAAATAGGCCTGCCTTGGAGAGAGTGAAACTAAATTTCTCCTTGGAGTCTAGGACTTTGAAGCTCCATCTTACATACTTTGGGCTTGTGGCCAGGAAGTATTGTCTTTGGAGAAGGACTTCATGCTTGGAAAGGTAGAGATACAGTGCAGGAGAGAAAGACACCAGATAAGATAAATTGGTAAGTAACTGGGGCAATGAAGATAGTTTTGTCAGAGTCTGACTCAGGACAGGGCACAGGTCAGAGCTGTTGTATGTAGGGTCGCTGAGAGTCTCAGGTGACTTGACAGCACATAACAATGGCAACAACAAAACAGCTCAGTTTATCTTGAAATCTCCTTGACTTCTTTTCAATTTGGAAGTTTTGCAGTTGCAGTTCTTATTCCCTCTCAGTACTTTGTGGTTATCTTCACTTATGGACTGATATCTCTGTTTTTCTATTTTCAGCCCTATATACTTATTTTTACTTCATGTATTTCTCTATCTGGATCGGTTTCTGACTGATCGTGTCAGTGTATGTTTCTGGTCAATTCCTGTACATTCCAGTGTGGCCTTTCTCTTTAGTATTTCTTGTAAGGTTTGCCTGGTTTTCAAAAATTACCTTAATTTATGTTTAACTGAAAAGTCCTATTCCTATTTCACCATCATCTCTGATGGATCGTTTTGCTGGAAATATAATTCTTGGTTAGTGATTGTATCCAAAACTATGAAAGAAAGGTTCATCCCATTGCCTTCTTGCCTCCATGGTTTCTGCTGAGAAATCAGAACTTAGTTGTCTTGTTTCTCCTTTATAGGTAACTTTATTTTTGCCTGAGCACATTTCAGCAGTGCTCTCTGCGACTAAAGCCACTGACTTTATTGATTTACAAAACTTTACAAGAACAGTAATGACTGTGCCAAAAAAGAGCCACATGGCATAAAAATAGGCTGACAGTGTAGGTAGAGTGAGGGAAGGGACAAAGAGCCCACTCAGAAAGCTGATAACTGTCGCATGGCCAGGGAATGAGAAGGAAGTGGAACCCATTCATGAGGGAGGATTTGAAAAAAATTGAATGATGAGGGGAGAGGACTTCTGGAAAGCCCTGGCTTCCACAGACTTGAGCATGGCAACATAGTCTCCTTTGTAGAGGATAGGGAGGGTCCCCACTCAGTTGCAAACTGTAGCCTCAGGGCTGGGGGCTGGAGGCTCCAGGGACAAACTCACAAGAAGTCATCACACCACTCTTGAAAGCACCCCAAAACAGTGCCAGGACTGCTTGATATTGGCACTGAATGTGTCCTTGAGGCATTCCTGAAAGAGATCTTCATATTTATCACCAGAAACTGCCCAAGGACCACACACACCTCATCAAAGCCCCTCTCCTCCAGCTTCTTGCCCAGGACTTCACCGATGCCAGCCAGACTCCCCACGGGCTTTTCCCTCATGGGTTCAGCCACAAAGTCCCAGTGTTTTGGGGGAAGTTTTCATCGTGATCAGGCTTGATCAGCAGCTCTCTCATCATGGCTCCTGCTGCCAGCCGCAGCAATACTTTTTGAAGTCCTTATTAACCCAAACAGCATCCAGATGTACTTAAAACCATTTACCTACAAATGTATGCAAATCACTTCTCTTTCTGAAACTGTGCATGAGTACATGCAGTATTGGTTTCTTTTCTCTTTGGTTTTTTTTTTCTTAGTAAAAAACAAAGTTTATTGAACCAGAAAACATGTGGACCCTCTTGTGGGATCAGGAACACTAGATGATGAGTACATGCAGCATTGTACAGTAACACACAGACCCCTAGGAGTCAGGGTGTAGGAGGACTAAACCTCGGGTACTAGGCTTGAAATTGCAAACATGAGCATCTTCCTTTCCTTCTGCTAGGTTGTTCTGTACAGCCTGCTCTTTAACGTTTGTAATGTTTTTAGTCCATTGCTCCCAGAAGTTGTGATGAGCTGACTTGGGGCCTTTGCTAGGTTATGTTGGGTAAAGTGAACATAGACAGTTATTTTCGAGATGTGTCATCTAATGTGGAACTTTCAAGTTTCTCAGTGCTCAAAATAGCTTCTCTTTCCCCTCCTTTGCGCTGGTATCCTCTGCTGTGTTGGCTACTTAGATAGTTAAAGATGGTTGGAGTGGTGAGAAATCCAAGAGAAGCCATGTACAGCGTACGTGGACCTCACACTCAAACCATCTCTGCCATTTCAGAGTGTTCCTGTGTACCACTCTTTTTACCCTTGGTGTTAAAATACTAGGTAATCTAAACATAATTAACATTTAGTTTACTGTATATTGTTCTGTGTTTTATATACTGCATCTTCAATTCAGCTTACTTTTTAAGATTTCTTTTTTACCATAAAGATTCTGAAATCAAACTGACTTAATGTTAATGCCTTTATCAGTGAACTAGAATTTAAGAATTATAGTATTACATTTGAGATGAACACACAAACCTCTCTAGTATGAGAGTGTGTCAGACTCGAACTCATGCAGCCAAGTCGTTCCAGCTTGTAATCATTTGACTGTTAATGACTCTGTTGGGTTTCTGAACCTATATGTTATATGGGAGGAGACTGCTCACCTTATTCCTAGAGAGCTGCTATTATATTCAGATGGCCAGAGATGCTGGGCCTTTGAGTTAGGAGCAGAATTTGCTGTGGACTGTGCCACCAGAGTTCCTTTAGGAGTCTATACATACACATACACAAAATGTCCTCTTAGAGACCATCCTGACTTGCCTTTCTTTCTTGCATATTAGGTTTGAGAGTACTGTGCAAGTGAGCAAATTGCAAGAACTCATCAACCGCAGCAAAATGGCGAGATGCAGAGGACGGTTTGTGTGTCCAGTAATCCTGTTCAAAGGCAAGGTAAGATCCACGCTTTGTCCTCACATGCCATGTCTTGAGCTTCTGTTCCAGGTCACTGGCTTAAGGCAGAGCGTAGGGTCTTTGTGTCTTCTATTTGCCCTGGAGTGTCAGGTGGCTACTGGGTTCCTGTGAAGGTGCTATGGAGACAGACCAGTGGAGCGGACCATTTCTGCCACAGGCTTCAAGGGTGAAAATAAGTAGGAATGGAAAGCCCCACCAGGGTACCCCTCTTTATGTTCTGGAAGTAGAGATTTCCTCTGTTACTTCCTGATTGTATAACCTTGGACAAAAAATTAATTTCTTCAAGGCCTCAATTTTTTTCCTTCCAGAAAATAGGAACAATTGGGCTCACATCAAAGGTTTAAGCTGTGGATTAAATGAAGGGAGTTAATACATTGTGAGGAGCGCTCTGGTGGGATAGTATATTGAAAGTTGTGCTGCAGACCAAAAAGTGACTTCTTCAGACTCTGGAGATTTGAATTCGCTGGTGATTTCTGAGGGGAAACAAATGGACAGTCTCTTCCTATGCAGTTTTCCTTGAAAACCTTCTGGAGGGTCAGCAATGCATGGATTCAGACTTGATGACAGAGTTTTTATGAGACTACATTGTTAGTTACTCTTTTTTTATTTATTTATTTTTAAATGTAACTCACCAAGAATTTAGCTAGTGTCACTTGTGAGTTATAGCATGTAATTCAGCTCTCACTGTTGTGTTGGAACTGACCGACAGCTGACTCTGCATGGGAGGAGATTGCCCATCTTTCTCCCACAGTGCTGCTGGTGGATTCGAAATGTCAGAGATGTGTGTCCTTTAGTCCATAGGGAAATGCACTGGGCCACCGGAGCTCACTGTGTAAAGAAGTGAAATCCTTACACTTGTGGAACTTGTATTCTTCTCTCAGACTCTTCATCTGTATGGTCTCATTTCACTTTTATTAAACTCTTTGGTGTAAATATTCTCCCGCTTTTGCAGCTAAAGCAAAGATTGAAGTTTAAAAACTTCCTAAATTCATCATTAGAAAACTCTGATTTTAATTAGATTGTTCTTTCCCATATCACTGTCAGCATAGCCCAGTGTACTTATCAGATCACATTATAAGATTTCAGTTCTTACATGTAAGGAGTCAGTCACCAAAGAAGGACAACCGTGTGGCCTGGCGAATCAGTGGCCTCACAAAGAGAGTAGGATGAGGTATGGAAATCCGAGAGGACAAGGAGAATGCTAGTTGGCAGGAGACGCAATGCTGGGCCAGGCATGGCAGCAGAAAAGGAGAGGGAGCCAGGACTGCACCTGATGCCAACTGCATGATAAGCCCAGGCTGGAGTAGGAGGTGGCACGAATGGAATGGAGGAGGATGAAAGCCAGCTGATGTCTCTGCTTGTGCCAGGAAAGCCACTCTGCCTTTAGAGTGGGGTTAGTCTAAAATTGTTAGCTAACACAGAGGATGCTTAAAGAAGAGGGTGGTGTACTGACAGCTGAGCACCTGAAGTGCAGCACCCCGTTATGGAGCTGGGTTGACAGGGCATGAAGCTGCAGTTATTATTAACCCCTATTGGTGGTCCAGGGCCCATCACAGGGGGAAGGGGAGATATGAATTTTGCTTCAGTTCTTGAGTATACCTTCCTTTTTTAAAATGAAAGAAAGGCAGGTGGGAAAGGGTAGCTAAGAAAATGGGTTTGCTGAAGACTTTTCTTGTACAGATCTCTTTTAGAAAAGAGTAGGTCCTGGAGATGGATCTCTTAAAGCTATTTGTTCCCACTTACCATTGGAAAGTGTTTATGCTCCTAGAAGTTACAGGAATTCTAGTTTAGAGACTGCTGCTACCTAGAGAAGAGTGCTTGTCACTAGACATCGCACAGAAAACACTCACCTGTATTTCCCAAAATGTGTTCCGTAGAACAGTAGATTAAGGATATGCTTCTGAAAAGAATTATTTGTCAAACCAGGGTGAGAAATGCTCATCCCGTGGTTGTATTCAGAGTCATAAAGTGTACTGACCTAGTGGAGGCTTGTGTAGCCCAGAGACTGGGGTCACTGTCAAATCTGGAGGTTCTCTTAGTGGCCTACAGAGATGCAGAGCGGTTGGCCACTGCCATACTTAGCACTCTGAACATAGTCAGGGGCTGGGGGCCTAGTTTAGGGGCATAGCTGTATAATACGTAGTTAGACATGCCTGAGAGAGACGAGCCCAAGGCTCACTGATTACAGAGGTTTAGTGATGAGTACCTAACATACAGGATTAGTTTTGAGAAGCCTGACATTCCTAAATGTCCATGAAGGCTTTTTTATTAATCTTGATTTTTTCCTTCTTCTTTTTTTTTTTTCCTCTATCTCTAGGCATTGTGATAATATTTAATACTTCTAACTTCCTTTGATCCTGTCAGTGTTAATTTACTTCATAGCTACTGGCTTACCTTTTTGTTTTAGTTGCCTCTTTAGATACTTCCCCCCTCTGCTGTGATCTCTTTGAGAAATGACTTTGTCTTACTGCTGGCTTAGGAAGTACTTTTAGCGTCTAGCGAAGTGCCTGCTTGCACGTGTGTGCTTGGGTGGTTCTTGGATGAGTCAGTGCCAGATTCTGTGCCAGCAACACCAGAATAAAGGGGTCCATCTTGTCCCGAAGCATTTGATTATGGGGAAGCCAGGGAGGCAGGCAAGGAAACAAGCAGTTGAGAGGGAAATTGGGAAGGGCAGAAATATGGTACTTATGGTATAAAATCCTATCTTCTGTGGTCTGTGAGCAGCAGCAGGCACTGGTAACTCATGGGATGGGTCAGTTTTCTCCCCAGTCTTATTTTGGAGGCACTAGTTCTGCCTAATTGAGGAAGCTAAATAATGGCTTGCCAGTGAAGAACTTCCTTCAAACCCCAGTTCAGGCATGGAAATAGAAAAGATTCTCTCATATCATTTTCTCCTTCAACACTTGCATCTGACTTTTACACAATTAAAATTGTAGCAGTTTGTCTCTCTCTGTTTTCTCCTTGAAGAGGTGGGGAGCAGAGGTTAGCTACTTTTGTTCTTTGTGCCAAAATTGACTATTACATTAACAAATCTTGCTAGATGCTATTTTTACAGCTGAAATTGGAGCCACTCCTCATTAGAGAAACAGAGGATGTACAGAGTAAATGCAACTTTTTTCAGCCAAGAGCAGAGCTGAAAGTGCCAGAATGATGAATTAGGGTTGAGACCTTGGGGCTTAGGAGCAGGTGTCTATGTTGGCATCCACAGATGGACTAGGCCTTTCTCAGTGCTCTGTGCCCATCAGGGAGTTGGCAGACTGATTTCTTCTGCCCTCTTTGACTCTGGACACATCCTGTTGGGCTCAGCGCTAGCTGCCTCAGTTATTAAAAACAAGGACAGAGAAAAGGCCTTGGGGAGTAAAGTTTCAGAAGCAGGAAGAGGTTTCTGTATCCCGAAAAGAAATCAAGAATGTGTCTCAGAGCTCAAAAGCCAAAGAGTCTACTTTCAAAAATAACAGGAAAAATAAAGGAGAGTGAGTTTTGGTTCCCGGGAGCTTAGACGAACAGATGAGCTTTCTGTGATGAGCAAGCTGGGTAGTTTCCTGTTTCAGATGCCCCTGGAAACCAGGCTTCCCCTTATCTTTGGAGCCTTAGAGGCCTTCAGCCTGGGATTGGCACATCTGCCTAAAGTGTTCTGCTATTCTGCTCTTAACAAGGTTTAGGAGCAGCTACGTGGGCATGGAAGAGTCTAGGAGCCCCTGGTAATATAGGTAAAACATAGTGTACATTTTCTTTTTCTACCCCTGCCCCTGAAATTTTTAATTTCAATCTGTAATTGTTTAGGTTTTCAAAGTGCTATTAGACCCTGAGAAGTTAGATAGCCTTCACCATAGGGCATCCTTGTAGATCCCTGGTAATCTTGATCCTAGGCCTTCTGCTTAGGCCTCCACAACAGTCTGGTCACTGACTAGTTCCTGCGCCAGCATTGAAAAAGCACTTTACCAGCCATGGGTTACATCTGCATCCGCACCCTCCCTCAGAGAGCCGGAAGAGGCACTGCTGCCCACCCGCACCACTTCCTCCACTTTCATTCACATCTTTACTTGCCCATTCAGAAATGAAATCCATCCCTCTGTCACCTTAAAGCATTCCACTGCCATGGCTGATGCCCCTACCCCAGACCAGTGTCACCCCCATTTTTTACTGCTTTAGACTAATATGTTTCTCCATGGGTATCTTCCTATCCCAAGCCCAGCTTGAAGACACCACACAGCTTACTCAGAGGGAACCATCTACAACTGACTGTTGGCAATCATTCTGATTGCGTAGTTTGTAGAATTCTAACCCTCAAACCGATCTCTTCAGTGATGAGGAAAATAATGAAAGACTAACCAGTTATAGCTACTTCATGTTCTGTTTGGAGAGGCAAAAGTTGGGTTTTTCTTCTAAAGGGTGACCCACACATCCGTACTTGATCCTCCTACTATAAATGTGGGGAGCTCTGGTGGCCTAATGGCAAGAAGCTGCACTGCAATCCCGAAGGCACACAGTTTGTGGGCACCAGCTGCTCTATGGGAGAAGGATGGGCAGTCTCCTCCCGTGTGATTACCTGCCTCTGAAAACCCGCTGGAGGGAAAGGTATGGGTCAGTTCCAACTCTGTGGTACTCAACAACAGCAGCAACTAGAAATGTCACGCGTTCCTGTGCTGCATAGCTCCCTGTAGAAGTCAGCACAAGCTAGGGAGTTCAGGAGTGGAT
Source organism: Elephantulus edwardii (assembly GCF_000299155.1). Classification (NCBI taxonomy): domain Eukaryota; kingdom Metazoa; phylum Chordata; class Mammalia; order Macroscelidea; family Macroscelididae; genus Elephantulus; species Elephantulus edwardii. Next base: position 1,750,715 of record NW_006399823.1, read on the forward strand.
TGTTAGCCTACCTTGCCTCTCCTGTGTGGCCTTACACATCAGTTAACCTGCCACTCTTTTCTGTGAAACTGTGAAAATGCTACTGTCATTTCTACTCCAGTGTGAGGGTGCACATAGGATTCCACATGGCGCCCGATGCACAGCATCCAGTGCGTGGCCTGCTGGCCCTCACGACTGCTCTGAGTAGCGCTCTGGTGCCAGGGTAGAAGTTATGGCCGAGTCCTAGGAATGCCGCACACTTGTGCCACACAGTAAGAAACCTGTGCTCCAGCCTCATGGTGCTAGACTGGAACTGGAGGAGCCCCCCGGTCCCCTCAGTGGGTTCACTTCAGAAAATCTGTAGTTAACCCTGACAGTGCTGTCTCTCTCCAGCACATCTGCAGGTCAGCAACACTGGCTGGATGGGGAGAGCTGTATGGACGCACTGGCTACAACTATATATTCTCAGGTGAGTGTTGAGCAACATCCTCTAGGACCCAGACAGGATGTTTGTCCACTGCCATAAAGGCCTCCTTGGAAGGTGGAGGATATGATGGACCCAGGGCCTCCCTTTGACCAGGGACGAGAAGAGGAAAGGGCATTCATATGAGCACATGCTTTGGGTAAGAACAGTTGGGTGGGAAGAAAGGCGTGGACACCCCGTGAGAAGAAGCCAGAGTGTCCCAGCCCACTTTAGCATTTCGAGGGTAGAAGCTGCTTAGAAGGCCCCTGGGTGAAGCCACTGACACCGGCTTCTCTGGCAGGGGGTGCAGATGACACCTGGGCAGACGCAGAGGACGTCACAGAGGACTGTGCACTCCGGTCAGTGCTGGGTTGCTGGGAGTCGGGGTGGGTGGTCTGACCAAGCCGGCCATTTCTCACTCTGACAATATGTGTTCTCACTGCCCAGAGGAGTAGTTTGGGTCTTTTACTTCCCATCTACCATGCTCACATCCCAGAAGTAGAGTAGCTGAATTTTATATGTGGCATTACACCAAAGCTGACTTTATTGAATACCACTGCAGTTTGCATTCTTCCTGACTGCTCAGCAAAATTTCAAAAGTTCCTTGCGTTCCTGATACAGAAGGTCTGAGGCTGGGCCCCAGACACATGTATGTGTTTGAAAGCCCCACTGAGACTCCTTTGGGCCACCAGGTATGCTGGCTTCTGACTGCCTAGTGCACAGTACCTGAACCAGGCCATAGGCCTGCAAGCTCTACCTGCTCCTGGTTGAGCTGACATGTAGTAGACTAAAAGTTTCACAGCCATGCCCCTGGTGATCTAAGTAAGAGCTCAATATGAACAAGTAGAAATGAGGGCGGGGGGTGGGGGTTGTTGCAGGAAATGGCTGGTTCACATTCTTTCTATAAAACAGTCATGTTTTGGAAAAGCTCCTTTGCACAGTTTGTACCATGTGAATATCTTTAAAATGTCCTTGGAATGTACACACGAACCTAGTAAAGTCAGCTGCCCAAAATCAGGCCCCGTGCAGGGTGGCAGCCTGGCTGGGCCAAGATATGCCCGTTATCTTCAGGACAGCAGTATTCACTGTGCTTCTTGAGGGTATCATTGGGACACACACAATAGCAGTGGGCATATAAAAATAATTAATGGCAGTGGTTGTTTTTTTCTGCTTTGCCTGTATCTGCATGACCGATCAAAGGGCAACTTGGAGATTATAAACACTTCCTCTTTCTTCTGCTTCATAGGCTTGCCAAGTAGAGGGAATTTGCTTGCTAGTGTTTTGCAGTCAGTTGATAAAATAAATGCTCTAAGAATCCATTCTCAATAGGAATTTCACTCTCTCATATTTTGAGCAAGTCATGTGGCTAAAAATGTTCATACGCAGAGGGTAAGCAGGATGGAGGGAGATAAACTGCTAATGGAGCTCAGAGACGCTATCAGCCTCCAGCTTGCTGCTCTTTAGAACTTTGAGATTATCTTTGAGTCTTCTGGCTTATGTCAAGCAGTGCCAAAAAGCCTTTCCCATTTCTGGGCAGCAGATTGCTTCTCTTTGAAATATGCATCAGAGAAGTGAGTAATCTCTTAGAAAGTCACCTTCTCTGCATCCTCCCTAGAACACTTGGCCTGCCTTGGCTTTCCCCCCAGCTTCTGGAGAATAAAAGCAGGAGTTCTTACCAGTGACTCCATGCTTGCTGCAACAGCTCTTCCCCCAACTTTCTCTGCATGAATGTGCCCATGTCATTTTTCCTCTGGCTCTTCTGTGTTTCAGAAGTGCCGACATGCGTCTTTTTGATAAGGTCAGAGGCCATGACATCAAGCTGCTTCGGTACTTGTCTGTCAAATACATCTGTGACCTGATGGTGGAGAACAAGAAGGTGAAGTTTGGCATGAAGTAAGTACGGGAACCTACAGGAAGTCATGGAGGTGATGTCCACGGGCCGTGACAGAATAGTAGTTGAGGCTTATCCTGTGCCATGCTTTGTATTGTACTCTTCCTGCACAACTTTTCAGTACATCTTCAAACATCCCTGAAGTTAGATGCTGTTGTCACCTTTTACAGAGAAACTAAAGCAGAGAGCAGTCAGATAACTGTCTCAAGGTCATGCATCTAGTAATTGAGGGATATAGGACTCTAATCACAGTGCTCTTTTGCTTTCTACCCTTGCTCCATATGCCTTATCCAGCACAGTAGAACCTCTTAAAATGGAACAAAAATATCATTGTGTACCAAATGCTTTTGTGACTACTGCTTTGTTAAAAAAAAAAAACATATATGGACCAAATCCTCATAAAATAGAGCACACATTTATTGAAATGAAATCTGTGCTCAAGTAATTAAATGAAGGCCACTCTGATGACCTAATAGTAAAAAGCTTCACTGCAGTCTCAAAGGCACATGGTTCAAATCCACTAGCTGCTCCATAGAAGGGTGAACAGTGTCCTTCCATGCAATTTACTGCTTCTGAAAACCTGCGGGAGAGTCAGCTGTGAGTTGGTTCCAACTCAACGACACACAACAACAGATTTAGATACTTAAATGTAGATGCTGTTTTCCTTTTTAAAAAGAGTGCTTTTTTTTTAAAAAAAAAAGTGCTTTTGTGTTTATTCATAAAAGCATGAGAGAGAGACGTGTGTGTGTGTGTGTGTGTGTGTGTATTATTAGGAGCAGATGAGTCACTGCAACTCATAGCAACACCAGATGGGAACCTTGCCCTATCCTGTGCTGTCTCCACCAAATTTGAGCTCAATACTGCAGTCACTGTGTTAATCTATCTCTCTTTTGTTGACCCTCCACTTTTATAATAATGTCCTTTTTCAAGGACTGTCCGCATGTAACAGTATTCTCAAAATATATGAGACAAAGTTTCAGCATCCTTGCCTGTAAGGAGCATCCTACTTGTTCTTTCCATTTGAGTGTATGCATACGTGTACTCCTACCCATATATAAACATATGTGAATTGTCTTTACTTGTTCTCAATGGTAGCCTTAAAATAAGGCATAGTGAGCTGACATTGTATCCTAGGTCAGCATTTTGTACCTGTGTGAACATGTCCTTGTCCCCTTTCATCTGTTAAGATGAGGCTGTGTCTTCACTTGGATTCCAACTCACTAAAACACAGAGTAGACCAGCCCCAAGGGACTTCCTAGGCAAATCTTTTCAGAAGCATACTATGACTTTTTTCCCCCAAAGAGCAGCTGGTGGGTTTGAACCATGTTCAATATAATATGCCAGTTAGCATCCAGGTGCTTAACTATTGTACCTCTCGAGCACCTTTGTGTGAGAATAGTTCCAGATTTGTCCCCTTTTCAGACACTATGTTTGCCCTGTTTAAAAAAAGGTGGTCTTGTGATTGTTGGAGAAGATGGGGAAAGGAAGAGATTCTCTGCCCTCTTGGATCAGAATTTGTGAGGCTTTGGTGGCAGGTTGCCCTGCCCCTTTGAGTACTGTCTGGGAGTTCCTGTGATAATGAAGTACTCAAACTCTCACATAGAGAGGGAGGCAGAGCAGTTCAGTTTCTTAGTTGTTCAAAGTGAGCAGCATTAGAGAGGACCATCTTTAATTCAGAGACCAGCTTCTTTAGCAAGAAGTTCATTCTGAGTTACCGTAATGATCATTTGGGGGATAATGTGTGTGAGAGATTGTGATGCCATTAAGACATTGTATTTCTGTCTTGTAGTATAACCTCCTCTGAGAAGGTGGACAAAGCCCAGCGCTATGCCGACTTCATGCTCCTCTCCATCCCATATCCAGGTAGGCAGCTCTTTCCAGGGATGAGGCAAGGACACCTTTGCAGTTAAGTGTTTTGGGAGGCAGTTCATCAGTCAGCACAGGACCCAGTCTCCAATGACAATCTCTCACATTAAAGTGGAGTAGGGTCCTAGAAACACTGTTACTTGGAGTTGTCTTGGCATTTGTACACAGAACCTATAAACTTGAGCAAATTACCTCTCTGGACCTCAGGTTTTCTCACATGTTGGAGCTTATGCAGGATTTTGTGATGATTAGATGAGGTCATGTATATTAAAGTGCTCTGTGCATGTAAAGTATTATTTAAGTATAAAATGATTTGATGTCTATCGTCAATGAATCCTGATGTTCTGGGTTGTGTTAACCTGAACCTGTGCACATATTTCCTGCTGTGATGGAGTACTCTGTGAGAGTTGCCCCAGGTGAGGCTGTTGCCATGGTAGAAGAACATACATTTATCCTGTCTCTACTCCCTATCCAGCGACTTCACCCTCTTGGAAAGCACTAGATTTCCACAGAACTGTGTTTAGTTTTTTTGTTTTGCTTTGTTTTTTTAAAGATCCCAAAAGCAGCACTTAAGACTCATTAAACATCAGTGCTAAATTTCATTATTTATTAGACTGGTTTCCTGCATGGTTTGTCTCCTCAGTTATTGTCCATAGGACTCTTAGAATTCTCCCATATGCCACCTGGATAGAGCGTAGGGAGAGTGACCTCCTAGGAATATCCACATTGGAAGAACTGTGTTTTGACTCTGTCACCAAGAAGTGCAACCTATTTCCAGTATAGTATTCTTGATGTTGTTGTTTTATCAGATCATCCCAATTCATAGTGATCCTGTGTGACAAAGTAGAACTGCCCTGTAAGTTTCCTAGAAACCTATCACCAGACCTCTCTTCTCTGAAATAGTGAATGGGGTTCAAATGGCTAACCTTTTATTTGGTTAACTGCTGAATGTTTCACCTTTGTACTTAACAGATCTCTTTTGGTATCTCTGTAGCAATAGCTATTAATCCAGAATGTAACATTTATATTCGATATCAGATGCCTAACATAGTGTAAGATTTTGTCTACGTATAGAAATGAGTATCCTCTTTTTCCTTGAACCTCCTTTTTTCTCTACCAGCATTTGCCTTTAATCCTGTGTTGGATCTTGTTGTCTCCTCTTGGAGACACATAGCCAACAGCCAGGGTAGGCTGAATAACAGCAGGCTGCTCCATAGCAGGACGCCACCTCATGAAAACTGTAGGTCCATCTTGGGAGGAGAGGTTATCCTTATGAGATGTGGTGATCACTATCAACAGCTGTCGTCTGGCTTGGCAGGGTCAGAACCACTTTGTCAGAGAAAAGCCCACCAGCAGGAGTCTGCGTGGAGCCATCAGAGGGCTCTGGGGCTGGGTCGCCTGGGTTTCAAACTGCTTCCAGCTCCTGAAGAGGCTGAGGATCTCCACAGACCACAGGTTCCTCAGGACAGCGGTCAGGTTCTGTGCTGCAACAAAGGAACAAGGCATCAAGTTGTTATTTAGAGCCCAAGTAGGACTTGATCTAGAAAAAATCGGTTTTGGGCTTGTTTTTTTTAAAAAAAAAAAATTCATTTTTACGGACATTGGAATGCTCCTGCTCCAAGGAATTAGCACAATTCCCTGTGTTACAGTCGCTCTGGCTCACGTTGATACACTAAGACAGTAGAAGAACTGCCTCATCAAGTTTTCAAGGAGTCGGATTTTTCTGGAAGCAGACGGCCTCATCTTTCTCCAGTGGAGCAGCTGATGAAGTCAAACCGCTGACCTTTCATTTAGCCCAGCACTTATCCCACAGCACCACTGTGACTCCTGAACTTGTTATAAGAACAGCAAAATGTTGATATCTTGTCCCGATTCTTCTAGTTATCTGTTATTAGACCATATCCAGTTGATACATGGTTAAATATATCCCTTATTTATAATAGCAAAACGTTGGAAATGTTTTCATTATTGAGAATAATGACGGAATTATACACATCACCGGTAGAGTGATATTGTCCGTCTTTAGAAAAATGCCTAAGCTTTAGACATGGGAAAATGTCAAAGAGAATGAGCAGGATACACAATTTAATCTATAATCTTATCTCAACCAAAAAGGAGAAACATGCTGACAAATATTAGAAGAGATTTAACAAAAAGGTGAAGTTAAATCAAATCCTTTTGTGAATATTTTTCTATTATCTATTCTCATGTTTATGTACTGTTATTGGCAATATATACATTACATAGGGTTATGCTGTGTGGGGAGGAAGTAAAGAGATTATTAAAAACCAAAGCTAGAATGAGGGGAGGTAACATTACATATCTAGGTAAAGGATGGAGAAAAACTTTTTTTTTTTACTTGATAGTGTTCTTGACCTTTTATGTGCCTGTATTACTTACATAACAAGGAAATGAAACAAAATCAGTTATCCAAACCATGCCATGAAATTCAGTTTAATGCTGTTGAAGGGGTTCAGTTGAGCTCCACTGTGACTTTGAAGCCCAGCAGGAACTATGATAGTATCAGTTTTTGTTACATTGAACTTGGCCTTGAGCTGGCCCTTGAAAATAAGAAGTGCTCTGTGGGCATTTCCTTCTGGGCATCAAAATAGATGAGCTGAGAACTCTGCAGGTCACGTCTGCTCCAGCTCCGTGAGTGAGCTGCCTGCCTGTTTTGGTCCTTCACCTGTGCCTCTCAGTGGTTCAGGTAGTGCACCTCAAGCATTGTCCTCGGAACTGAGTCTATTTCAATAGTTCAAGCAGTTTATCACAAAAACTGCTATTAGGCTCCAGGCTCATCTGAGCTCAGTCTCGAGTGGGTGGTGGTGAATTTAGCAGCTAAAGTTTTGGATAACAGAACACTTCACAGGTGCTCAAGATAATTGGTGCCTCTTCTAAACCTGGACTCACAAGCTTAGGGCCTCTGTCTGATATTGATATATTTTCCTCCTCCTCAGTGAGGAACCCAAGAATAGACTAGAGCATTATAGCTGAAACTTTTTCCTGGCTTCTCCATCAGCAGTGAGACCTGGGGGGATTCGCGAGCAGAGTGTGTATGTGATGAGAGTTGAATCTGGAACATGCATGGGTGGGGTTTTGGCCCAAGAAGAGGCTCCCCCCAAAAAAATACTCTTCCCCTCCAGAGGAACCTTTGCACACTTGCCTGGTCTCAGATACGAACTTGGCTTGAGTTGCTGAAGAGTTCTGTATGAATTTTTGCCTTTTAGCCACTTCCAGAGTATTTGGGCAGACATGTGTTGCCTTTAGACACCTCACCAGAAATGGACATGTGGCCACAGCATGCGACCTAAGAAGTTTGTGTTGACCCTGGTTGAGGAACTGAGAATAACTGCAGAGAACTGCTTTCCAAATGCTTTGTGACTTGAGCCCCTTGTTGGCATAGGAACTTTGCTGTATGTGTGGTATACCATGCACAAGACTCCTTCCCTGAACACAGGCAGTGAGCCAAAGCTGCAGATCAGAGTGAGTGGCCTTTGGGCTGTGGACAGCCAGAGGAGCCTGGTGCCTGCTCGACTCAGTGAAAGCTGCAGTGTGCTGCAAACCATTTAAGGGCCTCGGGTGCTGGGTGCTTTTATGTATATCATTCCTGGCCTTACACACCATTTCACAAATGTAAAAACCAAAGCTTATGGATAAACAACTTTCACAGGTACAGATCTATGTGAAAAGCTGGAAATGTTGCCAAAGTCCTAGTCTCCATTGTTTTCCTGGCCTTTGGGCCTGCTCTAGTGGCGTTCATGATGATTCTCCAGTGTTGGTTTTGTTAAAGATAGAAAGGCTCCTGAGTACATTTCAGACACTGTACTTTGTCTTCTCCCACTAGGTTAACTCAAAGGACCGAATTATTGCCCCCATTTTGTAAGTGAGGGAGAGTGATCTTCCATAACTAAAGAGATTGCAGAAAAGAGCAGCTGGGGCTCATGCCGTGCTTTTTTTTTGGCTGGCTCTTGACACCGCAGGGACTTGTAAAATGAAGGGACCTGAAGTTAGGGAGAAGTGTCCAATACAGAGAAGAGATGAAGTGAGCTTCCAGGAGCTGTGAAGGCAGGTCCTGCAGCCTAGCCCCTGTTCACAGTGATCTCAGCTCTTCTGAATGCCACCAGTTTGATGGAGCATATGAGCTGATGGCCACTTCACCCACCAGCACACAGCCCTCACACAGCCGGGGCATCTCAGGAGAGTACCAGCTAGGAAGTAGAGTATCATTAACTCTGCCCTTCTTTTCCAGGCTGTGAATTTTTCAAGGAGTATAAGGATCGGGATTACATGGCTGAAGGTCTGATTTTTAACTGGAAGCAGGTATGTGCAGTAACAGTCATTTGCCTGGGTCTTAGGTTTATTTGTAAAGGGATATCAGTGAGAATGGGGAGCAATCTTTTGGGAAGAAGCAATGGCCCTTTTCCTTAATGGTCTTTCTTGGAAGAGTTTTATTTCTCTTCTGTGTCTCTTGCATGTGTAAGTTCTTTTCAAATAGACTTTATTCTCCCTCTCTTTTTAATTTCTTCCTTTTCTTAAGAATTTTTGTGAGACAAAACTGGAGAAGTCCTTTCTCTCCCTACTAACTGCTTAGAGAAGGGAAGCCATTCTCAGGCTGTTGGAGCATACCACAGGAAACTGCTAGGCGGGATACATGTAAATGCTGGGCTGTCTAGATTGACAGACTCCGTTTAGCTGTTCTAGTGTCCAAAGTGTTCTAGCCACTTTGATTTCCAGTTGTCCCTCCTGGGGTAGCAAGGCACCTGACCTGGAGAAAGGCCTCTTGCTTGTAGTCCTCCTAGCCCCTTAGTGTCCGCTAATTGACCACACCACATCCCACCCCCACCCCCACCCCCAGCCCCTTCCTGTGAATAGCCATGTTTTATGGTGCCTTTCTGTCCCCAGGACTACGTTGATGCCCCACTGAGCATCCCCAACTCCCTGGCGCATTCTCTGAACATTGACTGGAGCCAGTATCAGGTGAGGGGCTAAATCACCATGGGCAGGGAGGGGACTAAGGGTGCCCCCATGCAGATGCCTTGTAGCCAGTTGCCCTGACTTCTTAGACTCTGGGAAAAGGACAAACTGTGTACCTGTTTAACTCTGTCTCTCCTGATCTGCTCTTGCCCCAGATAATCAAAGCTTTTTGAAAGTGACTCATTTAAAGATGGGTGTCCACCAGGGGGTTCTGTTTCCAAAGGAACTCTTGGAGTCTTTTTCTTCATATTTGTGTTTAAGTGACTTTCCCCCTTCATTTTTTCCTTTTAAATGTGTATTCTGCCTGAGGAAGAACAGGGCTGTCTGACCTCATTTGATTATAGAAACATTAAAACAACTTCCATGATGTTTCTTCTGTCACTGTCCACGTTGAAGGGCCCACAGCTTCACAGAATAGCCATCTCTTATCTCTGTTACATAAAGCTGCTGTAACACAAATACCACGAATGGATGACATTTGAAGAACAGAAATTGATTTCCTCACATGTGAGGAGATTAGCCAGTTGTATTGAGGGTATAGCTCTTTGTTTCAGCTGGAAATTCCTGGACTTGTGGGTGTGTTTTCCTCTCTCACTGTGAAATGATCTGGGTCATCGCTCTGCACACAGATCTCTAATCAGTTTTTTCTAGAACTCAGGTTTAGGCTGCATCCACAATTGTGTAACTTCAACTGCTTATATTAGTGATTGTGTTATGGAAAGTGATTAGACTAGATCCCAAAAACAAGGGTTCGCATTCTAACATACATTTTAGTGGGACATGATTTAGTCCAGAAGTCATGATAAGTTACACAGGCCTAAAAGTGGCCAGCAGTCTAAATTGCCACCTGCTGTAACCAGGATGAGGTGGCCTTGTTCTTACTGTCACTCTCCTCATGTTCTGTCTCCTACCTCGCTGCCACTGCTTATTCGCCACAGGTCTGGATGACACACTCCCCTTCAGAAAGATGTCCCCAATCAGCCCTTTCTCCCCTGGCCTCAGCAGATAGGGTAGTTGAATATATTCCCATTAACCCCTAGATACCTCTCTGCCATGGCCTTTTCCCCTAGACTCTGTTCACTGCATTGCAATCTGCTTGGGGCCCCCAACCACGAAATTGGCACAGCTAAAGGAACTAGATGGTGCCAGGCTTTCAGAACAGAAAATATTGGGGGGGGGGGAATTATAGCAAAGACAAGGATTACTGGTCTGGTAGGAACTGATGGAACCCAACATGATGCCCTTGGTCACTGTTGAAGCCTAGAACTGAAGTAGCCTCAAGCCTTAGCGTTCAGCCAGAGAGTGCCTAGAATATGACCAGTGACATGAGAGAGGGGCACACTCCTTCAGGCAAGACAGAGTTCACAGGTGGCATTTCCCACCAGGTTCTAAAGCAGTTTCCTTGCTTTCTAAATGTCATGTACACCACTATGCCATCATCAAATTTCCCCTGACCACTGAGTCAGCTATGAAGAAGATAGAAGATAACAACACACTTGTGTTCATTGTGGATGTCAAGGCCAATAAGCACCAAATTAAACAAGCTGTAAAGAAGCTCTATGACATTGATGTGGCTAAGGTCAACACTTTGATTAGGCCTGATGGAGAGAAGAAGGCCTATGTTCGACTTGCTCCTGATTATGATGCTTTGGATGTTGCCAACAAAATTGGGATCATCTAAACTGAGTCCAGCGGGCTAATTCTAAATGAAATAAATTTTTCTCACCATAAAAAAAAAAAAATGTCATGTACATATAAATTCTATTTATTGTGCTTATTTACCAAGTTAGAAGATGTCTGTATAATGAAACTGCTTTCCTAGTAGTAAAGAGGAAGACTCAGCAAGATGGAGCGACACAGGAGGTCAAGCACATCAGATCGTGAAGGTGGCACAAGATAGGGCAAGGTTCAGATTTGTTATTCATAGGCTTGCTGTGAGTGAGCTCTGGTGGCAAGAAGCTGCACTTCAATCCCAAAGACAAGCAGTTCAAATCCACCAGCTACTCCACAGGAGAGAGATGAGCGGTCTCCTACTGTGTAGTTTGCTGCCTCTGAAAACCCACTGGAGGGTCAGCTGTGGGTCTATTCCAACTCATTGGTACTCAACACCAACAACAGGGTCACTACAAGTCAGGTCAACTCAGTGGCACCTAAAACAACAACGTTAGTTATTGAACACAATTTAAAAATAAAAATTAAGAGCATCAGGGGCAGGCACCATTTGCTCAGGGCTAATGCTCAGAAGTCAGAGATGAGACAGAGCAGCAAATGGGAACAGGAAACAACAAGGAGGAAATGGGAGGAGAGCTGTTACAGTGCAGGGATTATGACAATGTGTATAAATTGTCCAATGGAAAACCAGCCTGCTCTATAAACATTTAAAAGAGCAGCTAACAGAAGGGAGGGAACACTAATGAAATTCCAAGTGCAGAGAGAGGGCTGAGGGGCTTGGTGTGTTGAAAGCTGGGCTGTCTTCAGATGCTGCCTCTCTGTGAGGCCCATTCCACTAGCATTGGTCCCACTGTGTTTCTCATCATTCTCTACCTCAGGCTGGGGATGGCCTCTGCTCTCTGCCTCACTAACATTAGGTTTCCCAGGACTCTTCTCCTCTTCACCGTCTCTCCAAGGATCTTACCCAACACTGATAGTCAACCTACCAATTGGCATTGTGTTCCTCCATCACCATTTGTTTGTTTTGGGTTTGTTGGAGTTTTTTAAGTGAGATAAAAGATAAATTTATTATGAAAGCTAAGAAGTATAGCACTTGTCTGTCAGTTTGCTATACTGAGATAACTTGGGGTTGCTGTGATACTGTATGTTGTGTCATTGGTGTGCAAATGCCATAATGGCTACTCATGGTAGACAGGGTTGGTAGAGCTCTTACATTAACACAGGCTTAGAAGAAGGATTGGCATCCACTTCTTTTTTTTATTATTATTAATTTTAATGAACATTTACAGAGATTTTGGATTTCCATTCATTCATTGTTGCACTTTTCTCCCTGCCCGCCCCTCTCCCCAGTCAGTTAGCTCCTCTCATTGCTCCTCTCTTTGAAAAGTAAATGAAGGCAGCTCTGGTGACCTAGTGGCAAGAAGCTGCACTACAATCCCAGAGGCTGCGGTTCAAATCTGCCAGATGCTCTGCTGGAGAAGGAGGGACAATCTCCTCCTGTACCAGTCAGATCTAATTTGATGGTACACGCACAGAATAATAAAATAAAAAGAAGAAAAAATTTAAAAAATAAAAAGAAAAGTAAATGAAAAATTCCTTCATTGGTATACAATCCCCACCCCCTTCCCAAGTACACTCTACTCTGCAACCTTCATTCTGGACTCTTGTGAGAACCATAATACCCTATCATATATCGGTTTTAAACTGTTCTCTCCCTCATCTGTTTCAATGCAGCATACAGCATTTACCCAGTTTTTCTCAGTTTTACCCCAACGCTGATGTCAGTCCCATTCTACAACAGTGGCACCATGCAATATTTGTCCTTTTGTGACTGAGATATTTCACTCAGCATAATGTCCTCCAGGGTCACCCATTTTGAATAATACTGCATGAGTTCCTTATTTTTTAATGCAGCATAGTATTCCATTGTGTGAATACACCACAGCTTCTCTATCCATTTGTTTGTTGATGGGCACTTGGGTTGTTTCTAACTCCTTGCTATTGGGAACAGAGCCGCAATAAACACGGGTGTGCATTGGCATCCACTTCTTAAACAACAGGTCTTTGGAAACTTTCTGAACATTACAGCAATGATGATATAGAGCAGGGTTAGATATTTTGTTCAAAGGATTGCTATGAGTCATACTTGACTCGATGGCACAGTAACATCTCAAACTGTGAGTGGGCCTCTCCCAGAAACAGGTGAAAAGACCGCCTTTAATCTTTCAGCAAGTGTCCCCTCAAGCAGCCAGCCATTCCCCCCTACTCACTCTCATTTCTGTTGTGAGCTAGACTCCTCCGTTTACCCAGACCCTGGGTTCTTTTCTCCCCTTTGGCCATTACAGAGTCCTGTGAGTTCTTTCCATCTCAGCCATTCTGAAGTTACCAGAGCCACCTGACCTCCATTTCTTCCACTAGCCAGAGAGTCCTCTTCTATCCCAACCTGAGGGTGGGCCCTTCTGAGGAGTGAGGAGGAAGATTAGTGCCTGGCAGACAGCAAGCTTTCCCGGGGTCACCTTGCCTAAAAAACCCACGGCTGACTTGATTCTTCCCAGGGGACTTCATGTAGCTTACTCAGCTTTCTGTTGATGCCCCGTTCTTCAGCCACTGTGGCTCCCTTAACCTTGCTCCTTGAATGCAATATATGCACTCCAGTCTTGCAAATGCTGTCCCTTTTGTCTGAGACATTTGTCCCTTCTCTCTCTTTTTTTCACCCCACATTTTTGTGATTGGAGTGAAAATTTACAAGGCATACTAGATTTTCAGTCGTTCATTCATACAAATTTTGTTTTATAACATGAATTACTGTAACCATAATATCTGTTCATCCATTCATTCCACATTACCTTTTTACTGTAGCCATCTTAGTAAATGTTTTATTGTCTAAATAAATATATTGTCTATTTATTAATTTTTACTTCCTTCTCCTTTCCTTCCTAATTCTGGTAACCATCCAAGAATGATTCTGTGTATAATAAACCTTTTCTCTCCCTACCCTTGTGGTCGTCTTATATGGTATTTGTCCTTTTGTGACTGACCTATTTTACCTGCAGAATGCCCTCTCGATTAATAACTGTTATGCAGTGTTCATTGAATTCTTTACTTTTTTTTAAATTTTAATGAAAGTTTACAGAGACTTTGGGTTTCTGTTCATTCATCGTTGCACTTTTCTCCCAGCCCACCCCTCCCCCCCCCAGTTCGCTCTTCTCTTTGAAAAGTAAAAGAAAAATTCTTTCATTATTTCACAATCCCTTCCCCCATGTTGTAGTATACTCTATTGTGTGAATATACCATAGTTTCTTTTCACCCACTGATGAACACTAAAGTTGTGTCCATCTCTTTGCTATTGAGAGTGATGCTGCAATGAACATGGATGTGCAGAAATGCTTTTTAGAGTGGTTGCGTCATGTACTTTATGTCCTCATCAGAAGTGTATGAAAATTAATCTCTCTACATCCTCACCAAGATTTGTCATTTATTCCCACTCTGTTTACTACTGTTCTCCCTCATTCACTCATTGCTGTAGATAACCTTCTGTTGGGTTTCCAAGGCTATAAATGGATTGCTGATCTTTCTTCTGAGAAGAATCCTGGTGGATTCAAACCAGAGAAAGGCCTCCTTTGGAGTTAGCCACACAAGTGTGAGGTATTATTGTTTTGATTTGTATCTGTGCACTACAGTCCCAAAGGCACGCAGTTCAAATCCACCAGTTGCTCCACGGGAGAATGATAGGCAATCTCTTTTCCTGCAGTTTATTGCCTTTGAAAACTTAGAGGGTCAGCTGTGAATTGGTTCTGACTCAACTGCACACAAAAACAACAATTGCAAATACACTTGCTGCTTTGTCATGGATTACATCTCAACACCAAAAGGGCAAAAGTCCCACTGGACCAATAAATTGTCAGTAATGTAATTTTACTTGGATCCACAAGCAACACCAATGGTTGTAATAACAGTAAATCAGAAAATGTGTTTCATTGGGAAAATATACTGTCAAGGGAGCTCTGGTGGCCTAGAGGCAAGAAGCTGCACTGCAATCCCAAAGGTACACTGTTTGAATCCACCAGATGCTCTGCTGGAGAAGGAGGGGCAATCTCCTCCTGTACCAGTCAGATCCGATTTGATGGTACACACACAATAATAATAAAATAACATTAAAAAAAATACACTGTCAAGGACCTATCTAGGTAACAAGCAATGATGTCAGTTTAAAGACTAAGGTGGACCTGATCCAAGCCATAATATTTTCAGTTCTTAGACATCTAAAAGTTGGACAATGTATGACAGAAGAATTAAGGCCTTTGAATTGTGGTGTTGGAGTAGAGTACTGACATCCCATGAACTGCCAAAAGAACAAACAAATTGTTTTGGAGGAAGTACAGCTGGGGTTATTCTTTACAAATTGTATAAATTTTTAAAATGAGCCCCTTGTGATTTTTTTTAGGTCATTTTTCCCAATCTAGAGGTTTTTTACTTTTTTTTAAAGAAGTCTTTTTTCTGCTAGTTTATTTACAAAATTGTAATACATCATTTTCAAGAACAAATTATTTCAATTTCCCTCACCCATCAAATTGTACAACCCTATGATTAATCCCCACTCCCCCTGCACATCCATATCCCTCTGCTTCCAACCTCTCCCACCCCTCTTTGATCGTTATTCTACAATAATGGTTTTATACAATATTTATCCTTGTGGGACTGAGTTAGTTCACTCAGCATAATGCTCTCCAGTCCCTCTCAAGTTAGGTAATAATTTTCAAAATCATTGTTCCTGTGTGCTGTATAGTATTCCATTGTGCAAATGTACCATAATTACTCAATCCATTCATTTGTGGTTGGACATTTGGGCTGTTTCCATGTTCTTGTGATGGTGAATAATGCTGCTATGAACATTGGTGTACAAATCTCAGTTTGTGCCTTAGTTCTCATTTTCTCAGGGTATATTCCAAGTAGTGGAATAGATTGGTCATATGGAATTTCTATGTTCAGTTTTTTGAGGACGTGCCAAACTACCTTCCAGAATGGTTGTATGATTTTACAGTCCTACCATCAATGTATAAGAGTTTCTTTCTACAAGGAACTCATGCAATATTATTCAAAATGGTTGACTCTGGAGAACATTATGCTGAGTGAAATATCCCAGTCACAAAAGGACAAATATTACATGATGCCACTGTTGTAGAATGGGACTGTCCTTGGGGTTGGGGAGAGACTGAGTAAGATGGGTTCAATAATGTATACTGCACTGAAACAGAGGAGGGAGAGAACCGTTTAAAAGAGAGATATAACTGGGTATTTCTGTCATGACAGGAGACTAGAGCGAGGGCTACATGGGGGAGGGGACCTGGGGGAGGGGACCTGGGGGAGGGTTTGTAAAACAATGAAAGAATCTTTTCTTTTACTTTTCCAAAAAAAAAAAAAAGAGTTTCTTTCTTGCCTCATCCCCTTCAACATTTATTACTTGCTTCCCTGTTAAACTTTGCCCTTGTTACTGGAGTGAGATAAGTATTTACTTTTTAGAAGGTACCAGTCTAGTTTATCCTCTGTCTGTACATACTCAGTTTTATTTTATTTTCTGTTTATGCCT
The DNA here is from genome assembly GCF_000299155.1 of Elephantulus edwardii. Taxonomy (NCBI): domain Eukaryota; kingdom Metazoa; phylum Chordata; class Mammalia; order Macroscelidea; family Macroscelididae; genus Elephantulus; species Elephantulus edwardii. Next base: position 1,767,146 of record NW_006399823.1, read on the forward strand.
TAAATTTTTGTTGTTGTGTACTGTCAAGTCAGAACTGACCCGTAGCTTACCCTCTTGCAGGATTTCAGAGGCAATTAATTGCACGGGAGGAAATTGCCCATTCTTCCCCTGTGGAACACCTGGTTTATTTGAACTGTGTGCTTTTAGGATTGCAGCACACTTCCTTACCATTTGTTGTTGTGTATCATCAAGTTGGAACTGGCCTATAGTTGACCCTCCAGTGGGTTTTGAGAGGCTGTTAATGACACAGGAAGAGATTGCCTATCCTTCTCCCACAGAGCAGCTGGTGGATTTGAACCACATGCCTTCGGAATTGCAGTACAGCTTCTTGCCCCTAGGCCACCAGTGCTCCCTGCTCCTTGCCTCTAAGCCGCCCTAAATATGCCTCAGTTTTTTTCTTTAATCTTTATGCTTTTATGTATACTTTATACTTACGGGTTTTATGCCTAGGTCTTTGATCCATTTTTACTTTATGTATATGATGTGAGGTATGGACTTGTTTGGATTTTCTACAGATAGATAAATGGTTTTGCCAGCACTATTGCTTAAAGAGGCTGTGGTTTCCCCATTCACTGGATTTCATCTCTTTATTAGATATCAGCTATCCAGAGGTGGATGGGTTTATTTCTCCGTTCTATGCATTGGTCTAATGTATCTGTTGCTGGGCCAGTGCCACACTGTTTTGATTACTCTGACTGTGTAGTAGGTTTTGAGAGCAGGGTGTGTAAGGCCACCTACTTTTTCTTTACTAGTGATTTATTTATTTCATTCCTTTCCATATAAAGTAGATGATTACTGTCTCCATCTATTTGAAGGATGATAATTGGAATTGCTTGGTTTATGTAATAATGTCTTGTAATTTTCTTTGTATTGGTCTTTTGTCTCTCTGGTTAGACTTATTCCTAAATATTTTATCATTTGAGGGCCTATGGTAAATGGCATTTTTTTTCATTTCCTTTTCAGAGTTCTCTCTGTTATTTAGAAGATTTTTGTGTACTGATCTTATACCCTGCCACTCTGCTGAATTGTGCAGTTAGATCCAGTAGTTTTCTTGCTGAGTCTTTGAATTTCAATCTAAAGGATCATATTCACAAATATTGATAGTTTTACTTCATGTTTACCAATTTGGTTGATTTTTATTTCCTTTTCTTATTGCTTATATTTTATTGGGAATTTTTGCATCTACATTTCTCTTTTATTTTTTAAAAAATTATTATTATTATTATTAGTGTGTGTGTGTGTGTGTGTGTGTGTGTGTGTGTGTGTGTGTACTGTCAAATCAGATCTGACTGGTACAGGAGGAGATTGTCCCTCCTTCTCCAGCAGAGCATCTGGTGTATTTGAACCATGCACCTCTGGGATTGCAGTGCAGCTTCTTGCCACTAGGCCACCAGAGCTCCCCTAGCATCTACATTTCATGAGATGTTCATTTATAACTTTATTTCTGAATAGTGACTTTTGCCTAGCTTTGGAATTCTGGTTATGTTTGTTTATAGAATGATTCTGAGAATTATTCTGGGCATATATATATTTTTTTATATTCTGAAATATCTTGAGTGGAATGAGAGTCAGATCTTTGCTGAATGTTTTTTAGATTTCACTAGTGAAGCTGTCTGGACTCTTTTTTTTGGTTGGACATTTGTTGGACTGTTCAGTTTCTTTTGTAATGGGTCATCAAATTTTCTACCTCTAGCTTAAGTGGACAGTGCATTTCTGAAAATTTGTTTCCTTTAGATTTTCAAATTTATTGGAATTTCATTCTTAATGTTCTTTGTTTCAGTTGGTTTTGTTACATCTCCCATTTCATTTCTTATTGGTGTTATTTTCATCTTTTTTTCCTTCTATTTGCTACGGACATATCAGTTTTGTTAATTTCTTCAAGGAAATAACTTCTCATCTTAGTAATTCTTTGTCTTTTTGTTTGTAATTTCATTTCTTTTTTTTTATCCTAATTGTTATTTCCTTTCTTCTAGAGACTATAGGGCTTGCTTGCTCTTAATGTCTTTATTCTTTTACACAATAATATTCAAGTAGGGTGTTGGTTTCCATATAGTTTATTTTCCCCCCTTGCTCTTCCTGCTTTTGATCTCTAATTTTATAATTTGCTCAGACAAGATGTTTTGTAGTATTTTTGTGTTTTTTAAATTGAGGCTTGCTTTGTGGTGGTCTAATCTAGAGAATATTTGTGTGCACTGGAGAAGGAGGTATATTGTTCTACTCTTGTTGAGTAGAATAGTCAACATTTGTCTGCAAGAACAAATTAGTTAATTGTTCTGTTTTAACTAGATGCAGCTCTTCTGCATCTTTGTTGGATTTCTTTCTAGTCATTCTGTTCTTAACTGAAAGTTGTAGGTGTATTAAAGACTCCTGGTATTATTGTAATATATTCTTTTTCTCTTTTCACATCTTTTCAAGTTTAATTTTTCTATCTTTTTATCCCCTCTCACTTTTTTTTTAGACTCTCAGATCATGTCTCTAAGATGCTGTCCCTAACATCTTACAGGTCAGGTTAGATTCTCAGTTACATGCTCTTGTACCCCCTCTTGGCTCCTTTTTAATCATCACTATGTGTTGGGTTTTGCCATCTTCCTATGTGAGGGTCAGTATTGCTGTACTTACCATGTATCCCCAAGGCCAGGCCCTCAGGAGATGTGCAGCATTGGTCCCCAGAGGAACCACAGACAGAACTTGTATAGCAGTCTAGTTGTGTCATGCTGCTTCCAAGAAAACCATATAGAAGTCCTTAAAGAGATGCTGGCTCTTTGCTGTGCCCTTTGGCCGCATCCAAGTATGGCTGATTTTCAAGCTAGCATGGCAGGGCTGTCAATGAGGAATCGTTCTGCAGGTACCAAGTCTTCTATTAAGGTGCACACACAGCCTCCACCCTTGCAGGGTTCATTGTAAAAGCAGAGGCAAAAAGGTAGCCTTGTCATATGTCACCAGGCCATTGGCCGAGAAGACTTTGGAGGCTGAGTAGAGTTGCCAGCTAGGGGTTTCAGGCATGGATACACAAGCACAGGTGTGGCACCATCACTGGGGACTTTCTCCTGGAGCTGGTCTTCCTCGTGAGCAGCAAGCCTCTCAGACTCTGCTTCCTCTTTTCAGTGCGGTATCATGACTAAGACATGAACATAGGCATGTGGCAGGGCTCCACTCAGCTCTGTGACCGTGGGCCCATCGTCTCTGGGACTCCTACCTCGGCACTGGGAGCAGTATAAATTTCCTGATGATCACTGTGTCTGTGTTAGCTCATGGTTTGCAGCTCTGCATGCCTTGGCATCCCCTAGCAGCGTGCTCGCTTCCAGGCTTCCTGCTTTACCTTTGGCTTTGTTCTCTAGAGCCTCTCCTCTCTCTGCTGCTGCTCCTTACCTGGCAAGAATCATAGAAAAGAGGAAGTCTCCTGGTGCTGTTGTGTGTTGAGCCAAATGCATTTAGAGACTCCCTCCCCTCCCTCGTGCTACCATGGGTAATGACTTTATTAGTGCAGCATTGCAGTGCTGTCTCTGGAACTGCCGAAAGTGGGTCAGAACTCTCTAGGGGCTGTAGGAAGGTCAGGTAAATGAGCTGATTTTTGAATTCTTGGGAAAACCATTCCAATTACAAGTGCCAGGTCTGCCCTCCCCCTCCCCTGGGAAGTGCCTCTGCTGGCACCACTGCCCTCTCTGTGGCCCAGCACAGTGCACAGTGGTGTTGAGGAGAAGCTTTGCCAGACGGGGAGAAGGGACCGCAGAACCAGGTCAGGCCCTCATCGGGATCTCAGGTTCCAAGTGGGCTGCTCCTCAGAGGCTGACACAGGGCTTTTGCTTAGACCAGAGCAGAGGTTCCTAAACTCTTAACAGCTTTCGCTTCTTTTTTCCCTCTTCCAGCTCATAGGCATCATGTTTTAAAAGATGTTATCTGCCAAACAGGCATGTATTATTCATCAAAAGACAGAGTATGCAGTGAATGAGTAAAAAGTGAATGAACTGTGTTTGATGAGGAAGTTGATATTTGAGTTGGTTTCTGTGATGTAGAGGCCATGGAGGAATGATAATTTTTTTTCCCTATTTGGCCTTTTTGAGATGTTTACCAGAGGCTTGTAGCTCTTTGTCTTTACCTTTCCTGATTCCCCAAACAGCTTTCTGGACAGCCTAGGAACCAGAGGAGGCCACCTACCATTGCTCATGACTGTTGCTGTGAGATGTGAAGGGTGAATGGCCACTCTTCCCCCTTTCTGAACCCAAACATCAGCCTAAAGTGCCTGGAATGTGGGGGGCTCAACAAGCAGCTTGAGCAGGGGCCAGAGCTGGGATATGTAAGATTTGAGTCTTGTACCTTTTGACCAGGAGCTGTTTATACCTTTTATCTTTGGTATAATCCCTTCTCTAGCGTTGTGGGTTTTCTTAATACTCTAAATCCCCAACCTGAGTTAGACGTTTATCCTCAGACCCTTTTATCCTCTCTCAACAGAGTTGGGACCTGGTGCAACAAACACAAAACTACCTGAAACTGCTGCTCTCTATAGTGAACAGTGATGGTGAGTCTCTTCCCAGACCTTGAGCTGCTGTGTTTTCCATATAACACCAGCTACCTCCTTCTGTCACCTGCATGAGACTCCTTGCCTCCTGTAAGAGAAACATGGATATACCTTAGACTGTCTTGGGCTGGGTGGGATATATCCACAGACAGTGTTCCCTCAAACCCTGAAAGACAAAATTAAGACCTCATTGTCATCATTTTATGTGTTGTTGAGTTGCAGCTGACCCATAACTGATGCTTCACTGGGTTCTCAGAGGCAGAAGAAGGAAATTCACACCTATCTTCACATAGCAGCTGGTGGATTTGAACAGCATGCCTTTGGGGTTGTAGCCCAGCTTCTTAACACTAGGCCACCAGAGCTCATATAACTTCATACATACTTTGAATAACAGAATGTTTGTGTAGCAGCCAGGAAGGGAGACAGGGCAGACAGAAAGTGCCCGAGATAAGGTGTTCATGACAAACCACAGACAGTGGTTTGGCTGAGTCTGTGGGCCTGACCTGGGCACACAGAATGGTGTAGGGTGGGCTCACTCTTTATGATTCATCAGGTGCCAGTCAGACTTTGGCGTTACACTTGCTTTTCCATTTGGAAACTTATTAGCACATGTGACCAAGAAGTCAGGAGATAGATCCAGGGACCTAAGAGTAACAGAAGGATCCCTCTCCCTTTTTTATGCCCATTTTTTGAGAGTTAGCTTCACTATCGGCCATTCTCTGTTCTCCTGTTCCATAATACCTGAAGTATCCCCTTGAGAAACTTTGGGCCAAGAAATGCAGACCAGCCTACTCAATGACCTGGGCAGAGCAGAGTGGGCTTCATGCTAAACTGCTCCCCAGAATGAAGGTTACTACACCAACACCCTCATTTGGAGAAAAATCTTGGATACCCACAAAGGGGAAAGAGTCCCAGGGATGGATTGGCTCCTTCATGCTGGCCCCCTCACTGGGCCTCCTATTCTGTGATTCCACATAGATGACAATGGACTGCTGGTGCACTGTATCTCAGGCTGGGATCGGACGCCCCTCTTCATCTCTCTCCTACGCCTTTCCCTGTGGGCTGTGAGTATGGATGGGCGAGCATGGTGTCAAGGCATTCAGAGACCTCTACCAAGATCTGTCCCTTGGGAACATGAGGATTATCTCTAGAAAGTAGAGATTTGCCCTTAGGTCCCCCTAAGGCTCAGAGCATGTATTCTGCTTGAACCTGTTAATTGTGAATGATCATTGTTGTCCCTGCTTCCCCAGGGTCCTGGGCTATATCTGGGTCTGTGAGTGTGAGTCAGCTCCTGGGATCAGAATAGAGCAGGGTGTTCGTGTTCATTTCATGGGAAAGCACCTTGACTCTTACTGTGTCTTCCCTTTTGTGTCCAGGATAGGCTAATTCACACCTCCCTCAAGCCTGCTGAGATCCTCTACTTGACTGTGGCCTATGACTGGTTCCTTTTTGGGTAAGCCAAGAGGAAGGAAAGTTTGAAGGGTGGGATGGAGTACAGCAGGTCAGTCTGCTTTGACTGAATTTCTGTTTGTGGGACGTTGTTCTGATGATCTGGATTCAGAGGTGAAGCCAGACCTGTGCCTTTGGGAGGACTGAATATGCTCATCTGGCTCCGTTTGATGCTCTGGTTCCAGGGATGTTTCTGCTCTCTTGTGCCTCTGGTCCTGTGTTTGCCCTCATGTATTGGTGCTGCTCATTTGAACCCTCTTTTCATTTTTGCAGACATATGTTGGTAGATCGGCTCAGCAAGGGTGAGGAGGTAAGTCTAGTACCTGGTCTGTGACCACATCTCAGGGCACCTTGAACTGTGGGCTTTGTTGATGACACAAGGAGAGAATGTTTGATGTGTGCTGGGGTGACAAGTACTGTCTACACCAAGAGGAGCCTAATAGGGACAGCACAGGGCCACACAGAACAGCTCAGAATCTGTATCCATTCTCTTTCCCTTCGATTGCTTCCATCATTGGTGACTAGAGGGTGGTGTGTGGGGTTGAATGCATGCCTGTGTGTATTCACATGCTCAAAAGCTCTGAACCCTTAGGACTTCCTACCCATCTATAGGAAGCAGCCCATAGTCAGCTCACATGGACCAGCTCTGTCCTTTCCTCTTCATGTGTCTTCTGTATCAACATCTTATTCCTCACTGCCTCCCTGTACTCCTAGACTTTTAACTGCTTTGAGCTCCTTTTGAGTTGCTTGTTTTTCCTATTAAATAGGCCTGGAGCCAGACCTGACTTTCAATTCCAGTCATCCATATTTCCTAGTTGACCTTAGTCATGTCATTCACCCTAGGTGACCTTAGTCATGTCATTCACCTCTGTACCTGAAGCGCCTTACATTAAAAATGCTGTCTCACTTGAAGATTGAGTCCCAGCATAGGCCTTTCTTTCTCCTCCCCAAATCCACCCAGCCCAGTGTTCTGGAAACTCTTCCTCCTCTGGGCCTCTGGAGGCTGCCCTCCTCCCAGGGCATCTTATCTTCTCCTTTTGTTCTTCGCTCTCCCTCCCAGATCTTTTCTGAGCACTTCCTGATCTGCCAGGGCTGCAGAGCTCAGAAGCTGCTCCTCTGGGAGTTCTGCTAGAGGCAACTACTTTGGCATTGAAATCAACACAGTAAGCCCCTTTGTTGCATCTCATTTGAGGCTTGCTGACACTCCAGGACATCCTGCCATCCATGAAACCCACTCCCACCTCCAGCCAAAAGTAAGCCAGATGCTTCCCTCAGAGATCCAGGCTGGTCTGGTCCTCTGTGCATAAGCCAGCACTTCTAGGACAGTTGATCTTCAGTAAAGAGGCTTGTTCTTTTACGTTTCCTTTTTTTTAAATTAACAACTATGCAGCATACAGAGAAACTCCACCTGTTCTCCCCCTGCCCTCTTCAGTGTTTGGTATCCTTAGCATATTAAATACCTAAAGGTCTGCAGTAAACACATGTATTTTATCTAGCACATTTTGATGCTGACCGAGTTAGGTTGTTTTGATTTTGGATGCTCTTGGAAACATGTAGGTATTTCTAAGAGGGGTTTTTGGACTCCTCCTAGCCCCCATATAAGGGGAACCTGAGAGTTTTGCTTAAAAGTGACAGAAATCTTGTGTACATTGGATGGAGAACCACTGGACTGGGGAGAGGATACTTGCTTGTAGAAGCAGGACTGTAACCAAAGGCCAGGCTCTCTCTTCTTCCTGTGCTTCCTCAGCCTTCAGACTGGAGCCTCTAATCTCCTGAGCACCTGCAGCTGCCCCTGTCCTCAGTTCTTCTGACCCTTCACTCCTGGGCCATCTTCCCAAATTTGTTCCCTTTTCCTCTGTGTTTCTTCTGTACCTCCATATTCTCCCTGCCTCCAAATTCTTTCTCTTTACCAGCTAGCTATCCTTCACTGTTAGCTTCTTTCCTTATAATTCTGAGAGGGTAAGTGAGAGGAGAAGCTATTGTCTTCTTTATATATTCTTTGATAGCTTGAGAATATGTGTGGATGTTGCGTTTGAGGGTGGTGGTTGTGAGGTAACTGCAACTCATAGCACCTACACATAAAACAGGACCAAATTCACCTGGATCCTGTGCCCTCTTCACAGTCTCTATAGTGTTTATGCCCTTTATTATAGTCCCTGTGTCAGTGTAGGGTTTGAAAAAGAACAAGCTTAACTTCTTGCATTGCCAAGAAGAAAACACTGTCCTTTCCTTCCTCACATTAGCCAGGTACAACATCTGCCAAGTCCTGAGACTTCCATGCCAGACCATTTCTAGACCAGAATGTTCAACCCCTAAAGCTGAGCTGGGGAGAGCTGCTGGCCTAGTGATAAGGAGCTGCGCTACCAACCCTGAGGCTTGCAGTTCAAATCCACCAGCTGCTCCTCAGAAAAACTGTGTGCCATCTTCTCACAATGTACGGCCTCTGAAAACCTACCACTACAACAAAGCAGGGCTGCTACAATAAGTCTTCTCCTCGGGGAAGGTTGTCTTATTGCTTGCTGCTGTTTGGTTTTTTTCAGATTTTCTTCTTTTGCTTCAATTTTTTGAAGCATATCACTTCTGAGGAATTCTGTGTTCTGAAGACACATAGGTAAGGGGTATAGCCACTCCTGAAGCACGCTGGCACTAACCTCCCTGAGACCAGGATAGGTGTCCTTGGGGAGGGCCAGGAGGTAGGAGAAGCTCTTCTCAAAGACCAGGTGCTAAGGTTGGCTTAGAATCGTATGAGTTGAAGGCTTAGACCAAATGAATGATCTCTGGTGCCTGGGTGAGCAAGGTGGGTACTGCAGAGGAAAGCCAGCTCTGGGACAAGAGGATTCTGCCTGACAAACTCTTCTCCACTTCCTTAGGCTCCTTGAGTATGCAGAGGAGCTCGGTCTCTGGGTCCCTGCAGAAGGCATGTCCTTGCCACTCATCATTGTGGAGGACTGCTTTCAGCCTGGCAGGCAGGTGTCCTGGCTGTTGGTTGCCATAGGGCCCCCCTAGGAGTTGTCTTTTCTGAGTCCACTGACAGCCTTACGAGAATTCTCAGCCATGCACTCTGAGCCAAGCTAGCAGGAGAGGTGTGTGTTGCTTACCTCAAATCTGTATCCATACACTGATCCGCACAAGGCTATGGGACCCAAAGATGGGCCTAGCATTCTATAACCCTCTAAGTGCAGCTGCCTCCATGAGCTGTTGGCCATTTGAAGCCTCTTTCCTGGTAAGGAGTGGGAGGAGAAGGGCAGAGAAGTCCCCACCTAGCTCTGGATCTCACTGCTCTTACTTACAGGAGGAAGAGTTTGCCAGCCCGGGACACAGGCTTCCCCCTGGAAGATATCTACATGTTGAGTGAGTTCCCTGCCCTGGCCGATGCTTTTCCTCTGTATTTATTGGAGTATTGACCACATAAGGTTTGTTCTAGGAAAGAGAAGACAACTTACTGATGAAGGGTACTGGCTTCTTTCAGAGCGGAAAGACCGTGGGAGCACCACCAGCCTTGGCAGTGACTTCTCCCTGGTCATGGAGAGCTCCCCAGGAGCAGCTGGGAGCTTCACCTATGAGGCTGTGGAACTGTCCTCAGCAGGAACACAGACTCAGGCAGCTTGGTGAGGACTCAGACTTCCTCGTGGCTGTGAGCAGGGCACCAGGTCTGGGCAATGGGTCGTGGGGACCCGGGAACGAAGGAGCTACCGACAAGAGACTGGAGAGCTCAGTGCTATCCGTACTGGCCAGAACCCTAAAGGGTTAAGAACTCACCGTTGCATGAAGTCAGGACTTAGCCCAGTTGTTGGGCAGACTGTCAGAGAGAAGGAAGGAAGGAGCTCCCTGGAGGGAACTCCCATGTATCATATAACTGGGAAGTGGGCAGCCACTTTAGAAAAAGAAAATGAGAATGCTCCAAGATGAAGATAACTCAAGAGTTGGGAATTGGGAATTTGTTTAAGGATCTTCCTCTTTAGACATAGCTCACAGTTTTGTATAACATTTCAGAGGCAACTGAGTTCCCAAGCTGTAAATGAGTCTGTCTTGTCAGTGAACTCTCTGGTCAACAGGCTAGTGTTACTTTGCTGCCAGTCCTCACTGCTGCCCTGAGCTCAGGCAGCAGCCTGGCTGAGTGCATGTCACTCCCTTGTGGCACCTTCCTAATGGGTGGAAAGACTGGACCCTGAGCATGACTCCTTACAGCCTAACAGTCCCCTTCCCACTGTAGGAGGAAGAGTCATTCATCCTCCCCTCAGAGTGTGTTCTGGAACCGGCTGCAGCCCATGGAAGACCGCCTGCCTCCTCACCAGGGTCTGGTGGAGGCCAAGTCCTCCAACTCCTCATCTTCAAGCTATTCTGACAACTTTTACAGGATGGGTAGCAGTCCCCTGGAGGTCCCCAAACCCAGGTGAGGTTTTCCAGTGCCTGCTCTGCTGGTACAGGTGGTGCAGGAAGAGTGTAGGCAGCATGAGGACAGTCAAGTCTGACTTCTACTAACTCCAGAAAGGGGAACTATCCCTATCAACAACCTCTACAGTACAAAATCAATTTCTCTAGGATTAGACATGGTCTCCCATGCTCTTACACCTACTTCTTCTAATTCCTACACCAAATTTACTGCTCTGCTGGGTCCAAAATCCATTGCAGTGGCTACCCAGACTTGACAGAACCATATTCATGGAATTTATTAGGGAAGTTAACAGGCTGTAATTCAAGTTGGCAGCAGAATTCAGTGCCTCAGTTCAGACAGCTTCTCAGGCATGGTTGTAGGCCCTTTGTCCTTCAGCCTCATGGCTTAGGTCAGCATTATAAGGTTCCCTTAGCCCTACCAGCCCTGCCTTATGGTGTCTCCCTCAGTCCTCCAGCAAGCTGGTTCTGTCTCTTGTGGGTCTCTGGTTCTCTGCTGAGGCTGATGTTGCTCTTGCATGGATCCTGGTCTAACTGGTGCAAGACTCTCTGACCACAAAGGATGTATATACTGTATTCTCTTCCTTACAGGTATTGAGATTCCCAATTTCTACTGCTGAGTTGCTCTGTTTAATGGCTAGAGTCTCCTTGTGGATAGACTGATATCCTATTTGCATATTCCCACCCATCCATGTGGCAAAATTAAATTCAGTGTCTGGAAAAGAATTTTGATCCCTTAAACCTAGACACCAATCAGGGAGGTAACCCTTAATGAGGTAGAGATGAATGTTCCAGTAGAGTCAGCAGCTGTTGGGAGGATGGGGTTATGTTTTGGTACAGAAAAAAGACTGGTCTATAGAGGCTTTTGGGGCTCTTTCCCAAGGCCTGGCAGATTTGGAGTCCAGAAGTGCTGTGGTATGATCCATGGGGCAGGAGCTGACAGGCCTTGGCCCTTCCTTGACCTCACATTATAATTGAAGAGGATGAATCGAGATGCCGAGGGCCTCCTGGCTTCACATTGCATTCCTGAGTTGGTGGGTAGTGAGCAAACAAGGAAGCAGGGTAGATACATGTGACTAGGCACATCCTGGGAGGTGGCACAGTTGGACATTGTACACTCGGCTGGATGGGCACAATGTGCCCACTCAGATGTGGCTGAGTGTGCTGCAGCGATGGCATTTCATAGATGAGATGAAAGCTAAAAGCTTAGGATGGAGAGATGGTCTAGCCTTTGGTGAAAGTATATTCTACTTACCTGCACCTCTCTTTTCATTTTATTCTCCCAGAAAAAGAATACTGTGAACTTGTTCTATAAAGTCTTAAGTATAGCTTTAGATGGGGAGAATGAAGCAATATGGACCAAAAACATCCTTAATAAATTCTAGGAAGAAAGGCATGCATGGCAGAAAGAGGATGAACTTTAAAGTCCAGATTGAAGCCTAGCTCTGCATTGTAATAATCATTATGTGACTTTGGGCTCAGTTTCCTTTATTTAACAATCTTATGTCAATCTGTTAAGAAAGGGAACTTCTGGAGCTTCTAGAGCCTTTCTCCCGTCATCATCCTCTCTGGCTTTTGTGTGGAAATGACAAAATCAGGTAATGGAGAGTGATGAGAATCTCTCCTCCTCAGTAGACCCCGTATGCTCTCATCTGAGGGGATCCTGTAATGCCACACTTGTCTGCATCTTCTGTGGTCAGATCTTCAGTGAGATCGTGGATCCTCTAACCCCACTGGAAGTTGGGGACAAACAAACCTCTGTGGTCTGTGTTCATTCCCAGCTTCCACACAGGGCACCTGTGCATGCCCACCACAGTACCATGTGGCCCTTCCTTCTCTAAGCTGAGCACCTCGTCCTCTCTGCCTCCTTTTGTCTCTTTGGAGCTGGACCAGACAACTGGGGCAGAAACTGAAAGAGCTCCTCCATCTTCTGGGTCTTGCTTCAGTGTGGAAATTGTTTGGAATTGCTAGGGGCTCCTAAGCCAAGGCATCCCTCCCCCAGATCCCTTCTTATGCCTGCCAGAAGATCCTACATTCCTATCTTAGCATACAGTAGTTTCAGAGAAAGAAAGAGAAGGCTGCCCTTACCTGCATCTCTCCACCTCACAGTCAGTGTTTCTCTCCTTCCATTGAATGACTCAAGACTGCTTGTCCAGGACAAACCCCTGTGTGCCTCAGGAGGCTGAGGAGCACTTGAAGTGTCCCGGCCAAGTTTCAGATAGTTGGACAGAGGAGCAGCACAAGGTTTCTGGATGGGCTGGATGAAATATGCACCATTTCACTACTCTCTTCAAGGCATGGGCTGGTAACAAGGTTTAGATGCTAATTTGCAGTAGGTTTTGAAAGACTGTTCATATTTAGCGGGAACTCTGGTGGCCCAGTGGCAAGAAACTGAGCTGCCATCCCAAAGGACATGGTTAAGGCCACCAGCTGCTCCATGGGAGAAGGATAGGCAGTCTCCTCGCATGCGTTTACCTGCCTCTGAAAACCCACCATAGGGTCAGTTATGGGTCAGTTCTGACTTAGATGGTAAACAACAATAACATTCCTATTTAGGTCATTTTAATCATTTCTTTCTATTAATATTAAATTTCATTTCTTTTGTCTTAAATTGCCCAAGGATCTTCTTGTTAGTTTCTCTGCCTCTCTTCGGGAATAATAGCCAGTCAGTTCTCAAAGGAGAGACTATCTGGAAAAAAAAAACAACCCTTCATAAAAGGCAGAATTCTCATATTGGAAACTGTGGGTTTTATATGCTTCAAATTCTATAAGCATATCTCTTTCAAAGGAAGTCTTACCTGTGAAAGGAATCAAAGTTTTGTTCTCAGTAAATAGGCATGTCCAGATTGAGAAAAAAGTTCTGTAGGGTGCTGATTTCCTGTTGTTGTTGTTGTTGTGGTGGTGGTGGTGGTGGTGCTTGTGTTGTGTAGTCAGAACTGACTCACAGCTCAACCTCCAGCACGTTTTCAGAGGCATACAGGAAGAGATTGCCCATCCTTCTCCTGAGTTGCAGCTGGTGTATCCGAACCACGTGCCCTTGAGATTGCAGTGCCGGTTCTTAGCACTTGGCCATCAGAGCTCCACCAGACCTGATTCCTGTTAAACTCTGTGCTTCTCTCATTGGGAGCACTGGTGGGTTCTTGCAATAAGCTCTCACTGTAGCAACTTCTGGTTGACTTGCCCTTAAACTCCTCATTTATGAGATAGGGCTATAAGGCTGATGTCTGGCTAGCATGCCTCCCCAGGCCTTGATGATCTGTGACCTCGGTCTCTGCTCAGGAGTCAGATGTCCACTGAGATGGGGATTTGCTAGAACAGTGTTGTCTATGCCTGAGCAGGGAGGAGCCCACTGCTGAGCCCAGCATGAAGTCCAGGCTGCTTGGAGAGCAGATGAACATGTGACAAAGGGACACCTGCAGCCTGCTTAAACAGCCAAGTAGCAACATTGACACCAACGCCTGCTGCCACCACTACCGCGAACTTCCCCTAGCAGTGAGTTCTGTCCCAAGCTGTCTTTAATGAAGCAGTCCTTGCCCTGTCTCAGAAATCAAGCTATTTCTTGTAACATATAGCGTTCTCATCCCATGTTCCTACTTGGAGGCAAAAACTCCTTGTCAGGAGTGAGCATTGAGAGACCTAAAGATAATGCCAGCTCAAGACCCAGGTAATAAGATCGAAGTCTCAGTACACTGTTCAGAGGCCTCCAGAAATCCCACAGATCTCTGGTTCTGTGACACTTCCCAATTCTCACTTCCTTCCCCTCCACTCCCAGGATGCAGGGAAAGATGTTTCAAGTATGTTATGAAATCCTGTCCTACTTATCTTGCAAGTCAGTTGCTCTGTAAATTCAGACCCTTGTTGAACTGAAAAACTCTTCCCTAGGGCCCCGTTCCTCGAGGCATTTACTTGTGCAGAGACTGGGATCATTGGGCAGCATCAGAGGGAAGCCTTAGAGGTTAGCTGGGGGGAAGGTTTATATTAAGTGACATCTCACCTCTTTTTTTTTTCTATAATTATATTTTATTAATTTTCATAAACATTTACAGAGATTTTGGGCTTCCATTCATTCATTGTTGCACTATTCTCTCTACCCTCCTCCCAGTTTGTTCTTGTCCAAATGCCACAGTGCTTGTCAAAGCCAGTTCTGATTAATCTTCTTTGTCAGTGTGTCCTTTGCCATTCCCTATCACTCCTCCCTGAGAGAGACTTCACCCTGAGTCATAAGGAAAAGGGGATGGCATATTCTCTTAGCTACTTCCTGCTGAAAAGGGACGCTGTGGGTTTCAGGGTGAAGATCTTCTCTCACTACTCTAAAGGGCCCCTTTGGCAGTAGGAAACACATAGACTATTATGGAGATTGATTTTGGAATTTAGATGCACTTTTATTGATTGTGCTTGGAGACATCTCACCTCTTAACATCTGGGATTGTAGGTTGTGCGTCAGAACTTTTCTTTGTCCCCTCAGATAAGTGACTTAATGTCTTTGGACTTTCATTTTCTTTTTTATATAATCAGGGGCTTAAACTGGCTGTCTGCCTTCAAGCCTTTCACATCAGTTCAGTTGTTTTCCAATGGAAATAATAGAATTAAACAATAAAGGAAAACGGTTAGTTCATATGGAAAGTCTGGTAGAAATGTGGCTTTCAGGAATAACCTGATCAAGCCTCCAGCTCCATTTTCCTGTGAGTTTTTGTTGCCTCTTTTCACTCAGTAGCTTTTTCTGGACAGGAGCTCCTGTGTCTTGTGCTTCCAAGGATCACACAGGGCTTCTCTCTTCCAGTCATAAACCAGAAATGCTGGATTTTACTCAAGTTGGAGGTTATGTGCTTATCCCTGAGTCAGTCCCTCCACTCTTCGGAGAAAGGAAAATGAATATATTCTGTGGTTGCTTTACAGGCTCTGCTCCTATCTGAGCACGTATCCCAGTCACACCACTGCTAGTTGTATGACTTGCAAAGTCACTTCCCATCTCTGAGCTCTGTTTTTACTTCTTTAAAGTGGGAAGAGTGATCCTGGATGCAGTGAATGAGTTTAAATAAGATATGGAACAAAGTATGTGGTCCATTCTTTCCTTATGTTTCAGTACATTTGTTCAGCACAAGACCTAGAACATTGGTCCCATGTCTGAGGCCCTGTGGGCTACAAAACATTGGTCATAAAGGCTGAGCCTGACCAGATGCTCTGCTGGAGAAGGAGGGGGCAATCTCCTCTTGTACCAGTCAGATCTGATTTGACGGTACATGTAAAAATAATAAAAAAAAAAAAAGTCAGAAAGGCTGAGCCTGGTACCCCATCACATACCCATTTCTCATTGTGTGGGTTGAGCCATTTCTGCATGTATATATAATCTTGCACCTGAACCAGCAGCGGGATGTCTAGCAGCGGTAGGAGTTGCTCCTCTTTCAGGGCTCAGGGGAAGGACTGTTTCTCTAAAGAAGGTCAGTTTGCTGAGATGCCCCCTTCCTGAGCCCTGTGAGGTGCTGTTGGCTCTGCTGTGTAGCTAAGTCTGTACTATACTAGCCTCCTCATGTGTTTTTCAGTCTTCGACTCTGTAGGTAAGGGACAGTGATGATGGGTTGCAGACATCTCTACTGCTCTGTGTCCTCTCTCAGACATGCAGGTTGCTCTTTTGGCTGTATAATGGTTCATTATGTGATGGTTGGACTGATACTTGAAAGGACATCACTTTGACTCTGCCTTAGTTCTATGGGAGAAAGATGAGGCAGTCTGCTCCCATGAAAATTTATGGCATCATGACCATGTGGCAGTTCTGCCAACCCCATAAGGTTGCTAAGAGTCAGAATCTACTTGGCAGCAGTGGAGGATTTCCATGTGCAGGTGCAAGTAAGTTCTTGTGGCTGCTGTCTCTTGTCATTGAACTGCCCCTCCAGCCAATCCATACGGGGGTTAAAAAGCACTTTTCTGCTTAGCATAGCCCCTGCTCTCCCAGCCAGGAGCAGAACGTAACTGCTTGCAACCTTTTCTTGGCAAAAGCCAAGTCAGAGGATTTTCTTGGAGCTCAGTCTTGAAAAATGCAGGTGTCTGCGTTGCTGGCTGCTCCAGAGATGGTTTTACATCCCGAGAGGTACAGGCACCCTGTTGCCCTTTGCACAGTCTTATCTTATTCCACCACTGTTCCCTGGCTCTTCCAGGCACAGCTTTTGCCTGTTGATGCTGGGTGCTGGGGAAGCAAAGGCAGTGATGAATCTAGAGGGTGTGGAATCCTTGAGGGAACCTGCCTGTAGCTACATTCGATCTGCCTTTTCCCCAGTGGAGCAGGCTTGTCTTCATGTCAGCAACCCCTCTGCACTCTGATTTTTAGCAAAATTTTTCCATAAACAGTTAATACTAGAAAACAAAGTTTGCCCTCAGACTTGAACACTAGACGGGACAGATGACATGGAGAGAGGAAGGGAGAGCAGGGCAGACTTACAGCCTGAGTCCTGCCGCTTGGTTCTGCCTAGAATTGACAAAACAGCCTTCTGGGTATTGGAGGCTCCTGTCTTACAAGTACTGCCACGACATGCCCTGGAGTTGAGCAGAAATTATGAAGACAGCTAGTCTGTATGTTGCAGAGTTTCGGATTTATGGCATCTTCACCTTAGAAAGCCATCTGTTTTTCTTTGTTCTCCAGGGAGTTCCTTTCAGAGCAGATCTGCTCTGCTGGGTCAGTCAGTCTTGCAGGTCCTTCCATGTGCTCATTGGCATTGGGACCACAGGCATGTGTCTTAACTTCTCTGGGCTCCATTTTCACTCAGGTGGAACTGACTAGGGAAGATCAGAGTTTCATCTGCTTGAGATAAAGCTGTCCCCTCCTCCTGGAAGCCCTTGACCCCAGCCAGCTGGATGGGCCAAGGTCATTGCATGTTCTCTGCCTTGATGTTCCTCACGCTCCTGGCCTGTTTTTGGGTTCCTGCAAAAGTAGCTACGTTCTACCATTCATAAAGGGTGCTGCATCAAAGACATGCCCTGGAGTCTGGGGTACTGATGGAAGAGCCTTGTTCGATGTCTTCCCAGTCCACTAGGGGTGGGCCCATGTCCAGATACAAAAAGCTGTGTGGAAGGGAGAGGTGGCAGCAGTAGATTTCCTGGCACCACTTTCCTCCTCTGCATCCACCTGAAGAGGTCTGATGCAGCTGTCAGTTAGCTGCCTGATTCATCCCTTTCCTCTGGGCATAGCCGATGCCTTTTGCTGGGTTGATGCTTGTGAATACAAACTATGCCTCTAAGGGCTCCCATCACCATAGTCTTGGATCTAGGTCACCGCTGTCCCAGTCCCTCAGTGTCCATGGGTTCTGCTCTGCCCATCCTGCACATCTCCATAACAGAGGCATGCCGTGGTCTGTCATTGCTGTCAGTCTTAGGTGCTGTGTCTGCCACCAGACCAGGTGCACCCTGATCCCAGGCTTTGGTTGCTGGCTTACTTATTGCCACCTGACTTTGCTTTTGCTGTCTTGCTCACAAAAATATTTGCATGAAGCATTGTCCTCTCAGCTCAACCTGCCTATGATCTGTTCTTCTTCCTGGATCACAACCTGTCTGGCTTTTAGTGCACTTTTGAAGATAGTGACTGACTTTGCAGATATGCTCCCCAGCAGAATATGTGGCTGCGGCCCGGGACCGGAGCAGCTCCCATCTCCTGCAGAGCCTTGTCAGGCATATGACTGACTGCATCGTCTCCCTCTCTCCTCTCTGCCCCAGATCAGTGGACCATCCCCTGCCCGGATCCTCTCTCTCCACAGACTTTGGCAGCTGGCAGATGGTAACAGGCTGTGGCAGTATTCAGGATCGGGCTGTCCTGCATACAGACTCCTCTCTCCCTTTCAACTTCCTGGATGAGCTCCCTAACAGTTATCTGTAAGTGTCTTGCTTGAGAAGGCAGGATGCCCCCCTGCCCACATCAAAAGCTGATGAGCAGGACAAATTCCTGAAATGATTATCCCGACATCATCTTCAAACCTCAAGCCAAAAACATCTCTTGAAGTCTTCTTGAGACCAAGTTTTGCTTAAAGAATGTTGGCTTGAGCATTGTACTCTTTTAAGAACTATTTATGTGGGACCACATTGTTAGCAGCTTTACATGGGAACCTTAGGGGACAGTGAGTTTGTTAACGGGAAAGGAACAACTTTGGGAAGATAAGAATGGAATATAATCCGTTTCACAGAAATTGACACTTAGGAACTGTTGGATTAATGTGCTTTCTGCTGTGTATACTCTCAGTAACAAAAAAGAGGAACAAAATTGGTGAGCAGTCAGGAGTGTTAGAATGAAGCAGGCTGGCCCTGGAATGGCCTTGGCTACCTGCTTCCCTTGACATTCCAGCTTAGTAACCCTCACTGCTCCCAGGCCCTGAGGTACAAAGGAGGACGTGTGCTGGAGCTGTGATCACTCGCTGTAGCCTCTATAACCAGGTGCAGGTATCTGGGGGTGTTCCCTAAGAGAAAGCTGGCTGGACGGAACTACAGAAGATTCTATTTCTGTCCAAAGCATTGTTGGACATGAGAACTCTTTGAAAGCAGAACAGTGAGGATAGTGGTGAAGGCAGATGTATGGTAGAGACCGGAGCCGGAACCTGCTGGCTGTGCCCTTCTGAGAAGGACCAAGGATTCCCTACTGTCCTCTCTCCCTTTTGTCCTCTGCTTTTGCCTCTAAGCAGAAAAGAAAATGGGGTGGGTATATTAGATTCCAAGCCCAGAAAATCTTCTCACTCCAAGCCTTGGGCTTCATCTCTTAGAGTACATCCCCCTGTGTGACAGCTTCTGTGGAAGCTGCCTGCTCTGCCCCCCCATGGATGCCAAGCAGGGGAGAACCTCCGGCAGCCTGGGGAGCAGGCCAGCTCCTCAGATGTGACTGCCAGAGGCCCCTCAGCAAGCCTCCTTCAACTTCACACCATGGTCAAATAAAGCCCCAATCCTGGGTATTCCACATCCCTCCCCAGCCATGACAGCAAAGCATGAAGAACTGGTGAGGAAAAGGGGCCTCAGAGGCCTGCTTCATGCAAACCAGGCCAAGCACTGGAATTGCAGGGTGGTGCTGTCAGGTCTTGGCCTCCCAACCAGAAGGTAGTGGAGGGCTGCAGAGGCTGCTAGTGCTCATCACTGCTCTCTGGTAGCCACACGACTTAGCTGGAAACAAGATCATTGTTTTCAGTTTGGAAGTAAAGGAAAGAAAAATTACTTCTGTACCTTTTTGTTGGCAATTCCTCTGTCAGTCAAAATGTAAAGGAAGCACAAACTCGAGAACCCCCTTACCCGACATTGTTATATGCCAGAACTGCCTCATTGCTGACCTTCCAGGTGGTTTTCAATGGTTGTAAATCACATAGGAGGAAATTGTCCATCTTTCTCCCTCTGAGCAGTTGGTGGATTCTACTCCTTACCCAGTAGGCCAACAGAGCTTTCTCACCTGGCATTAGCCATTTTAAGAAGCAACTCCAGCCCCACGCCACCCAACCTAGAACCTAACCATTTGAGTTACTAGCCCACTCTCGGGCTTCTGAGTGTCTGAGGGCTAGATCATATGATTTCATGACCTACCAAGATTGAGAACCAAGTATGAGGTCAGAGTTAAGTCCTAGAAAGATCACCCAGTATATGGATCAGTGCTGGATCTGTTTATCACTGGCTGACTTAGTTAATTTATTATAATGTCTGATCAACCCTTGTGTGTTTCATTCTGCATCACCACATGTCTTTTCTGGGCTCTGGCTTGTCTCTGACTAGGTGTGGCTTCTGCCCCTTTGCCTTGGAGGATGGGGGGAAATGCATATATATGTGCCTTGTGAATGAAAACTACTACCCTCCTTTTCCTCCACTTATGGTGTAAGGGGAAACACACATGGCCTCTGGCCTGTGTAAACCCAATTAGAAAGTAGGGATCTAGGGACAGGTGTCTCCTCCAGACCTGAGGGGAAGTTTCTGGGTCATGCCAGTATTGGAAGAATTGATACCAACACCATGTTTCTAGCCTTCCTCCAAGATGTACTGGGTTTTTCTTAGCACCAGAATCTGCTGCTCATTTTTTTTCTCTTACCCACACATTAATTCCACAGTCCACTTTACCTAGGGTGCTGTCTAGCCTCTGTGCTAGGAACTGGTCTATCCTCCAGTGACAGTATCTGGGCTGTAAATTATGCTTGACTTGGGAGCGAGATACATTACTACTGCCTCTGACAGATCCCTAGAGAAATTGCCCAGGAATTGGTTTCCTGGGGAGAACTCTTGATTTGGTGGTCAGATCTAGTCTTGCTTTGATAGACATTTGTTTGTTCCTCCTCTAGTTCTAGGCCAAGTAGAGAAGAGGGCCTCCCTAGCACCTTTGGTGGCCTTGGGCGAAAAAGGCACTCATTGGGACAGGCATCTTGATGGGAGAGCTGGCACACACAGGTGCACACCCAAGCACAAAAGGGTGCTCAGGAGCATAACCTGATCAGAGCCCCTTAGCCGAAAATCACAAGTACTAAGGTGCAGCTAGAGCCGTGAGGGAGGGTGTCTGGGGGGTGAGCTATGACTCATGGATATTTCCAGCCCTGCCAAGACCTTCCTCCTGGAGTACCCCAGGTCTCAGTGTGAGAAGGTTGGAGCTCACCGATTGCTGTTACAGGGGCTCCCTTCTTGCTGGTAGGTATGAGGCTTGAGCCTCACTTTGTTTTCACTGAGCAGAGGTGGTAGCTCCCACATTTATCAGCCTCACCTTGATCATTACAGAATTGTTTTCCCAGCCCACTTCAGGGCTTCTGTGTGATAACAAAGCTGAGAAGAATTGGGATAACAAGGACCAAATATTTGAGACCTATACCTCCGGAGTAGTATGACTACAGGACCACTGTTGACCTTGTACAGCCAGGAAAGGCTGTGTGATACACAGTCTGTTGCTCTGAGAGTTCTGGGTTCTGTCCCAGGGTAATCCACTCATTCTCCCTTCTTCCCTCCCCACAGGCTAGCAGCCCTGAGTGACCGAGAGGCTCGACTGCAGGAGGTGCGCTCAGCCTTCTTGGCCGCATACAGCAGCACAGTGGGACTTCAGTCTGCTACCCCTAGTCCCTCTGGTGCCATCGGGGGCCTGCTGGAGCAGTTCGCCCGTGGGGTTGGACTTCGGGGTACCAGCAGCAGCACCTCATGAACCATCCAGCCCCCAGTAATTTCCTGCTCCCCTCCCAGCTGAGCCCAGAACCACACCTGGCTGCAAGAGACTGCAAAGGGAAAATGGCCTTAGTGTCTTCTGCCGTCATCCACATGGCTGCCCCCTAAACCAGAGCAGGCCATGGACGGGGTTCTCCGCTCTCAGCCTCCTGACTGCCACCCCTTTCAGCCTTTGCTGGGATCCTCCAACTCTCACAACTGTACAAGGCCTTCTTGGTTCCTTGTGAAGACCATGCCTTCACAAATGAAGCCCTTTGCCTGACCTCATTCTTACCTCTTGGGGAGGAGGAATCACCTGCACTGAGGAGAATGAATTTGACACAGATCACTAAATAAACGGAACTCTTTCTAGACAACTACTCTTGCATCTTCATTTGATTGCTATCTTTGTGCAGCTCTTTGGACAGGTTTTCAATGTTCCCTTCTTGGACTGGAAAGGGTAGGCAGAAAGGGAACCAGAGATTTAAATGTGCCATTTACTCCTGAGCCTGGTTGTGAGTTCCCCAGAACTCCTCTTGAGGGGCAGCAATCCTTCAGTCTGAGTGGTTCCCAGCCTCCTGGGGGCCTGTTGATCATTGTTTCCAAAGGCAGCCGCACATTTTAGCTTCCTTGCTGGCATCTTCATTTTCAACAAGTTTTTTCCTAAAGAGAGCACATTTGTAGTGCTTGTAGAATGACAGTTGTTGGGATAGGGGTGTTGTCTATCCACACTGTGATACCATGAGACTCAAAGGACCTGACACAGTGCTAGACTGTAGCAGCCACGATTTACTGAGTTAACACAAAAGAGGTCATCAATACCAACAAAGTGGACAGCATACCAGGGATGCTTACTGAGCAGTTACTAAAAGGCCTGATACATATTCATGTAAAGAGCTCTGGTAGCTACTGATAAACTATGCTGCAATCCTGAAGGCACACCAGCTGCTCCCCAGAAAAGATGGGTAAATCTTCCCCGGGATTAAAACTCGCAAGAGGGTCAGCTGTGGGTCGGTTCAGACTCTTTTAGGCAACAGCAAAAGGCCTGATAAATTAGGTTACAGCCAAGGTCCAGGTAAGTTGTCATCATCCACTTAGTGGCAACATGCATGGCATGTGCAGCCTTTTCCCTGCTTTGGCTTTAAACAATTTTACCTGGGTCACTCGATCTTTATACTGAAGAGGAAATTGAGTCACAGAGCTGTGGACTAACTTGCCAAGGTCATAGAGCTCCCCAGAGCACATGTTCGAACTCATTAAGGAACCTTGGTAAGAAGTGGCAGCAGGTTGCTGGGGGTAGCTTGGGAAGAGACATTCCCCCCCCAACACACACACACACATCCGGCGCTCCCAGTGCTTCCATGCAGTGAACGGCTCAGGTGCCTTGATTTCAGCCGGATCTCCAGGGTGGGGGTCGGGGTGAGCCCCCTCTGGTGCTGCTGCTCCAATGAAGCGGGGCCACCCGCGGGGCCGGGCGGGGCTTCCTGCCGCCTGAGCCGTGGTGTCGGCGGCCGCATTTGGGCGAGCGGCGGGAAGGGAGCAGGCTGAGACAGGGAGCCGGCTGAGACAACGCCGCCCCCGGCCCGACGCGCACATGGGCCGCAGCCCCGAGCTCCGCACCTAGACCAGCCATGTCCCTCAGCGGCGGCTCTGAGCGCAGCGTCCCCGCCACCAAGATCGAAATCACCGTGTCTTGCCGGTGAGTGGGGCCCCTGGGGAGGGCTTAGCACTGCCCCTGTTCGGCACTGCCTCTGCCCAGTCCCCGCGCGGCTGGCACAGATGGGGGTTCCCTAGGGGATCGAGGGAGGTGGCTGATGGCTCAAACTGCTGGAGGGGTCGAAGACGGGGAGGGGGGCTCCATGGACAACCCCCTCACCCTGAAAAGGAGGGTTGGACTTATAGGCTCAAGGATTGTCTGTGGGGATTTAGGAGAAGCTGGGCCCCAGGGGGACAAAGTTGCGGGGCGACCCTTCTTTCTTGGGTCCTTGGAGACAGTGAAAGCGTATGTGCTCGCGGAGTGGTGGGCTGACGTTTCTGGCGCTGTCCAGAGTGCTGACCACACAGACTGCCCCTACCCTCACCCTGCCGAGTGACAAGGGTGAAGGTGGAAGGCGCAGCTGAGCCCCATGTCTCACCTGATTCCCACTTTAGGCCAGGTCCAGCAGCTGAGCTCCCCAGCAACCCACCCTCCTCCTATTCGTTTATCATCTTTTCCAGGAACCTGCTGGACCTCGACACCTTCTCCAAGTCTGATCCTAGTAGGCAGTCCTGGGCCAAGAGGGAGAACTTGGGGGTCTGGGCGTGGTTGAGGGGCAGGGAACAAGGAAGAGACATGGGTCGCCCTGACGCCCTTCCTGCCTCGCCTCTGCCCGCAGTGGTGGTGCTGTACACGCAGAGCCGGGCCAGCCAGGAGTGGCGGGAGGTGAGTCTGAGAGCTCTCACGGTTCCTTGTGGGATCAGAGGCCCCTAGGTCCCGCGCTCACACTCCCAACTCCATCCCCTTTCAGTTTGGACGCACTGAAGTGATTGACAACACGCTGAATCCCGACTTTCTGCGCAAATTCGTTCTCGATTATTTCTTTGAGGAAAAACAAAATCTGCGCTTCGATGTGTGAGGCCCCACCCAGAATCCTGGCTGGGCCAGGCCCCTGACCTGGATCCACCAGGAATTCTACTTCAGCCCAGCCCCCGAGTCCCCTCCGTTGGTCTCTGAATGGTTCACTTGTCTTAGCCCCACCTCCGAGCCTAACTAGGCCCCGCCCTCAAGCCACACTGTATGCCTGACCCTCCCCACAACAGCCCCCTCGTTATAGCTCTCTCTCCTCTCTGCCTGTCCCGCAGTCCAGCTCAGTCGGGCTCTGAATGGCTCACTTGTCTTAGTCCCACCTCCGAGGCTAACTGGGCCCCACCCTCAAGTCACACTGCCTGTCTGGCCCTGCCCACAACTCTGCCCTCTCTTTTAGCTCCGCCTCTGTTTGGCTCCGCTCCCAAGCCAAGCTCAGTCGGGGTCTGAATGGTCCACCTGCCTTAGACCCTCCCCCAAGCCTAGCTTGGCCTCGCCCATAAAGCAGACTGGATGTCTGGCCCTGCCCACAACTCCGCCCCCTTGTTTAGCTGGGCCTCCACCTGGGTCCTGACCCCTTCACTGCCCCTAGCTTGACGTTGCCCCAATTCTGCCCCTCTCCAACATTGGAAGACCCTGACCGCTGCCTAAAATGAGACTCAGGTTGACATTCAGGACCAAGAAACTCCCTCTCCTCTGTCCCTTCACCCACATTCTTAATTAACCCTTTGTAGCTTCTCTCCCACCCAGCCTGACTCTCACCCCACAGCCAGCAGGCTCCACTCTCTTCCCAGGTACAACGTGGATTCCAAAACCAACATCTCCAAACCGGTAAGCGAGTGTCCCTTCGCCGGCTGGCCGGCACGGAGACACTCAAATGTGTTAAACGACTCTTGCTGTCATGTGATCCCAACTCCCTCTTTCTCTTGCCCAAATCACCCTCCTCCACTCCTTCTCTTGCCTCTGTTTCCCCTGCGCCCCTTACTCACTGCTTCTCTTCCTTCCTTGGCCACTGGTGGGACCGGCAGAAGGTGAGGCTGAGCCGTCTGGATATGACTGGGAGTGGGGTGAGCTTTGGCCGAGAAGAAGGGGACAACCGTGCAGGCCAGAAGCAGCAAGAACTCCAAGCCCTGGCTCCTGCTGGCCTTGCTGACTCTTATGTCACTGCACAGGACTTCCTGGGACAAACATTTCTGGCCCTGGGAGAAGTGATTGGAGGCCAAGGCAGCCGTGTGGAGCGAATCCTCACGTGAGTACAAAGGGAGGGAATGGGCACCTCCACATTCTCCTTCCCAAGGATGCTATAAACTGGTATCTCTGAGGCTGAGATTTCCTCTGGTCAGGAGCTTTCACTGTTCCTATCACTCAAATGAGAAAGTGAAATAACCAGAACTCTGCCAAAGTCACCCTTACCCCAAAAGGCCTTTATCATTCCTTTTCTAAGTTTTATTCACTCTCCAAACCTTTCTCATCTGGGAAACTTTCTCTGACAAATCATGTCCCTCTGGAACTCCCAGCGCATCCATTCACTAAACAACTATTAGCATGTTCTGTGTGCCATGCCCTGCACGCTAGCAGAATGAAATAGGACTCATCCATTTCACAGATATTACTAGGCACAGGGAGCTCTGGTGGCCCGGTCTGTAGCGTGTTACAGTGCTAAGTCAAAGGTGGCACTTCTGCCAGTTCAAACTCACCAGTGGCTCCACAAGAGAATGATGGAGAATCTCTTCCTGAGTAACAGCCTCCAAAAACCCACTAGAAGGTCAGCTATGAGTTGATGGTAATGAAAGAGAGAGAGAGACTCGGCATGGACTCATTTTTATCGGCTCCTGTTCAAGAGGGTGAGTTGCAGTGATGAACAACAAAAGATTCCTGCCCTCTCACATCCTGGGGCAGGGGAGAGAAATAGCAAAAACAGGCTACACTGCATGTACCTTGCATAACATGTTAAAAGACGTGGACTACGGGGGTTGATGGGTGAGGGAAGGCTCAGTAGAGCACCATAAAAAAGGATTAGAAGGGCTGAATGGGTTAGACTACAATATGGAATAGGATAGTCCAGTAGGCCTGATGAAGAGGTGACTTCTGAGGAAGGGCCCCAAAAGGAGTGAGCCAGGCAGCTATCAGGAGGAAGATTCCAGGCAGAGAAAGCTGCCACTACAAAATTCCGGAGCCCTCAGACCCCATCAACAAGGTCTTTGACTGGTTGGAAACTCAAAGGAAATAAGATGGGGAAGGCTCCTTGAATTCACCCTGCAAGCCCATGGAAGTCTCTTATGGTCAAGAAAAGAAAAGGCTTTCTTCCTGTTTAAAAATCTCTTTATAGTCTTGGAAAAAAATAGAGCAGCTTTGACCTAATAACTCAGCCCTGTTGTCTCAGGGTCTGGATAGAAATTCTCCTCCCTCATTCAGTAATGTTATAATACACATACCTATTGGCTTTGACATTCTACCTTCCCTTGGAAATTCTGTGAAGGCATGATCACCTTGGCCAATTCAAACCTAAGTCCTCCAAGCCTAGCACATTCAGCAGATACTAGGACTTTGTTTGAGGCATACAATTGCCTTTATATCTCTAAAGCTTACAAATAACTTCCTTACATGCATTTAGACCAGCTCACAATCTCAAAATGCAAGCAAGCAGGTTCCCCATTTTATTAAAGAAATTTGCCAGGGTCACTCTCACAAAGGGGAAATCATGCAATCCACCCTGAGTCCACTAACTGTAAATTTCATGGCCACTAGGAGATGTCCACCTCCACCTTTCTAATTCTTCCCTACCTCTATAGGCCCTTCCCTATTCAAAGTCACTCCTTTGCTCACCAAGAGCCGCCCAGGACAGAAGGGAATACATTCCCCTTTTTTAAAAAATTGTCAATAAATGGTGAATTGAGTCCCCAATGACCAATCACTCCTAGTTCGGTACCCTACCCTCTCTTACCAAGAGAACTTTTCTGTTTCCAGGGGTGTACCAGGCAAGAAATGTGGGACCATCTTGCTGACTGCAGAAGAACTTAGCAACTGTCGGGTTCGTAGGGGCCATCCACTAGACCCAAGGGGCTTGTTACCCTCTTATCCCCCCAAACGTCACTGAAGGGTATGGGCAATTCAGATATTAATAGCCCAAACTCATTCATTCCTAGGATATTGCTACCATGCAGCTGTGTGCTAACAAGCTGGACAAGAAGGATTTCTTTGGGAAGTCAGACCCTTTCCTTGTCTTCTATAGGAGCAATGAGGATGGCACGTGAGTCACTGCTCCCTCTCCCTCACTCTGTGACCCTGGGCCCATTAGGACTCTTCGGCTGGGCCTGGACACTAGTTTGGATTACACAGGGACCTGAGCTTAGAATTTATTCAAGGTAAAACAAAATAACTGCTTAGCAAGTCAGAGAATTCCAGTCTCCCCAAGTACCTATTCTGCCTCTGGGCTCAATTGCACCCTAGGGCAGCTCCCAGTTCTCTTGTTCCTGTCCAGGTTCACCATCTGCCACAAGACAGAAGTTGTGAAAAACACACTGAATCCCGTGTGGCAGCCCTTCAGCATCCCTGTGCGGGCACTGTGCAATGGAGACTATGACAGGTCTGCTTCAGCGTAAAGTGGGGCCTAGGGAGGCAAGAGCACAACAGGAGGATTTCTGGATCCAAGAATGATAGCAGTAGTACCCAATAGTGTTGTGGGGTCCTAAGTGAGACAGTGATCTAGGTGATGAGGTCATTGACTAGGAAGGCAGATGTATAGCTACATAGATGGGTAGCTAGATCATCCATGGACGTGTGAGTGGATAGGTGGATGGAAAGCAGATGGGTGGATAAAATAGAAAAGAGTTCATTCAGTTAATAGGCAAGTGTGTCCAAACATGTATGGAATGATGATGAATGGACTGATGGATATCTAGTTGGATGAATACAGTGAACAATAGACAAATGTATATGGGGATCCCATTATAAAAGGGTTGGTGGGTAGATGGAGAGAGAAATTAATGAACATACAGCAAATGAATGGATGGATTGGTGCATGGGAAGATGGTAGATGATGGATAAAAGAATTGATGAGTTGGTGAGTGGAAGAGCAGATGGATAGATGAGTTAGGTATGAATTGGTAGGAGTTTGGTAGATAGGCAATACATGAATGAAAAAAGTGGATGATGGATAGGTGGAATCATGGTAAAAATAATGGTAGCTATATGTGTGCACTAATGGTTGAATGGGTTGATGGATGGATGTAAAGTGTATAGATAAATTGACCATGGTGTTGTTGTTAAGTGCTATTGAGTTGTAGACGACTCATAACGACCCTATGAACAAAAAGTCCTGAACACGCATAACTTTCATAGTTTCTCTAAGTTCATAGAATTTCTGGAGGCAAGCTATTTTGGAAGTGGATGTCACTCCTGCTTCCAAGTTTATTTTCATGTGAGAGCTCCATCATACACTGTCTAACCATTTTTGCATTTGACACATCAGTGTCACAGTATTCACTATCACAGCAACCACAGTTACCCCTGTACAGCAAATTCAGACCAGTGCCATACTATTTACAAGAATGTTTGGTTGAAAACAAAACCAGGCCCAAGGGCAACCAAATGCCTTTTTAAAATAAGAGGCCAAATCCAATTAGCTCATGCCCAGTTGCCATCCAAGCCTCAACCATGCCTTTGTAGAATCCAGCTGCTCCGTTCATCTTCCCAAACTTTAAACTGGCCACATGAGCCAATAAATAGAAAGTGTGCAGATTGGTAGATAGATCAGTGGTGAAAAATTAGGTGGAAATGGTCACATAGACATATGGGTAGACATATGGGTAGGCAGATACATGGATATAAGATGAACAGATATCAGATGATTTTTGTTTTGACTTGATTTTATATTGGTGTATATACAAAATTCTTACATGTTTCATTCATGTACATTGTCTTTCACACATTCCTTCATTCACATTGTATTTCATATGATCATTCATATATACTGTGTTTTATAAAATTAATCACCATTTATTTATGCCTGCTATTGCCCTGTCTTTTCAGGTCCCTAGTGGATCTTTCCTAATTCCTTCTCTCCCTCCATCTGCCCACAAAACTCTGTCATCTTAGTGATTTCTCCCCATCCTCACACTCCACTCTCCTTCTCCTTTCCTTCTTTCCCTTTTGGACCTTTATACACATTTCTCTAATTATCCTTCTATTTTTACAATAGTGATATTAGGGGATATTTTTCCTTATGCAACTGAATTAATGCACTCAGCATGATGCTCTTTAGACTCTCCTGTATTATATAGTGTTTTTTCCTTTTTTAAAACTGAAATTTTAACAAAAGTTTACAGAAAACTTGGATTTCCATTCATTCATTGTTGTCCGTTTTCCTTCCCCCTCCTAGTTAGCTTTTCTCTTTAAAAAGATTCTGTCACTATTGCACAATTTCCTCCCTCTGTCCCAGTCCTCTTTGCTATGCACTTCTTATTCTGGACTGTTGACGTGCAAATAATACCTAATCATATATTTCTCAAAGGTACTCAGGAGCAACAGTGTCTCTCTGGAGACTAAGGTGCACCTGATACAGGTCATGATATTTGCAATCGCTTGTTATGCATCAGAGAGTTGGACAATGACTAGGGAGGACAGAAGGAGAGTGGATGCTTTTGAGCTGTGGTGCTGGAGAAGGGTACTGAATGTACCATGGACTGCCAGGAAAACAAACAGATTCATCTTGGAGAGGATTAAACCAAGCTGCTCCTTGGAGGCAAGGATTCTGGGGCTTCGTCTGACATACTTTGGACATGTTGCCAGGAGGGACGGGTCCTTGGAGAGGGACATCATGCTTGGGAGGGTGGAGGGATAGCGCAGAAGGGGAAGACCCTCTATGAGATGGATTGATTCGGTGACTGGGGTAATCGGGATGGATGTGTCAGAGGCGGTGCGGTTGGCGCAGGATAGAGCAGGGTTTAGAGCTGTTGTGCATAGGGTCGCTATGAGTCGGAAACAACTCGATGGCACATAACAACAACAACATATTTCTTTTAGACAGTTCTTTCCCTCATCTATTTAAATGAAGTGTTCATTATTTATCCCCTTTCCCCCTTAGTTTCTCATCAACCCCCAAGTCAGTCCTGTTTTGTTTTGTTTTTTATAACAGTGGCATTATGCAGTATTTGTCTCTTTTGTAACTGAGATATTTCACTCAGCTTAATGTCCTCCAGGGTCACCCATTTTGTATAATATTTCATGAGTTCCTTGTTTTTCAGTGTTGCATAGTACTCCATG
Organism: Elephantulus edwardii; assembly: GCF_000299155.1. NCBI lineage: Eukaryota > Metazoa > Chordata > Mammalia > Macroscelidea > Macroscelididae > Elephantulus > Elephantulus edwardii. The sequence continues at coordinate 1,797,451 of NW_006399823.1, forward strand.
ATGTGAATATACCACAGTTTCTCTATCCATTCATTTGTTGATGGGCTCTTGGGTTGCTTCCATCTCTTTGCTATTGTGAACAACACAGCAAAAACACAAGTGTGCATATATCTGTTTAGGTGGCAGTTCTGGTTTCGTTAGTGTATATTCATTCTCAGTAGTACAATTGCTGGGTCATATGGTATTTCTATTTACAACTTGGAAAGAAAGCACCATACTGCCTTCCAGAGTGGTTGCACCAGTTATATAGTATTTCATGAAATCATTGCTCCTTAGTGTTGCATAGTATTGCATTGTGTGACTGTACCATAATTTCTCAATCCAGTCATTTCTTCTCATTGGACATCTAGGCTATTTTTATTTTGTTGCTATTGTGAATACACTGCTATGAGCATTGTTGGTATACAGGACGGTTGGGGTTTTATTGGGATAATGGATGGACAGATAGATGGATTCTTGCATATCAATACTCGAATAATTGAATGACTGGATTCACTTGGGTTAAATGGGTGACTAACTAGATGGATTAAAAGGTAGCTGAATTGGTAAATGTATGATTAAATCGGTGTGTAGCTATTAGGTAGGGGGGAACTCTGGAAGCCTAGTGGTAAGGAATGGCTTTGCCAACTCAAAGACATGTGGTTCAAATGCACTAGATCTTCTATGGGAGAAAGAACTTCCTCTGAACAACTTACAGCCTCTGAAAACCCGCTGGAGGGTCAGCTCTAAGTCAGTCTGACTTGAAGATACACAACAAGAAGCAACAGTGGATACTAGGTAGTTAGGTGGACTGACATGTAGATAGATGGCCATATAGAATTTTATACATATTTGTTGTTATTGATTGTTGTTGAATTGAAATGAACATATAGCTGACCCTCTAATGGGCTTTCAGAGGCTATAATAGATTGCACAGGAGGAGATTGCCCATATTTCTACTGTAGAGCAGATTGTGGATTTGAACTTCCTTTCTTTGGGCTGGCAGTACAGTTCTCTAATCACTAAGCCACCAGAGTTCCATGTGTATGCATGTACATATGTGTGTGATATGTTGTGTTTCTGTGTGTATGCATGTAAACATATGTATGTATATATGTTAATACTTAAGAACAAGGACTTCAGAACCAGACGTTTGAGTTCAGATCTCAGCTCAATCACTTAATATGTATGCACCCTAGTTAAGTTGGTTTTTTCCCTATACTTCAATTTCCTTATTAAAAAATAAGAATAATAGTTCTTGTTCTATAAGATGGTTGTTAAATAAGACTGTGCTGAGAACAGTGCCTAGCATATAGTAAGACTCCATTAGTGGTAAAATAGTAGCAACAGTGTTAAGAATCAACTCTATGAGAGCTGTTTATTAATTCATAATGGTAGTAATAACAATAATAGTAGTAAATAGTAGACGGTTGGGCACATGCATGGGTGAAGAATGAATGAATAGGATGGGAGAATGGAGCTAATCTGAGAATAGAACAGATTGATGGAAGGACAGATGGGTGGAGAAAACTGACTGGTGTAGAGGTAAGCAGGTGAAGTGGCCCTGAGATTTATATCACACACACACACACACACACACACACACACACACACACACACACACACACACAGAGCCTGTGTTTATTTTCTTCATTACAGAACTGTGAAGATTGATGTGTATGACTGGGACCGAGATGGAAGGTGGAATTGCCCCACATGATCCCTCTTCCCTTCTCCTGTACTTAACCCCAACAGTCCCTTTCATTATGTAGCACATTCATAGGAACCCCAAAGCAGACTTAGGAGCCAGTAAGGATAACAACAGATATCCTAGCTTTCCAGATGCCCAGATCTTGGCTGCCCTTGTGCTCCACAGTCTCTCTGGTGTACTGCCTCACCCATTCTCTTCCCTTTAGTGTGGCCCCTCTTTTGGCTACAGCCCCAGTCCCCTTCAGCTGGCATAGTGGCAGGGGATAGAGGGAATAAAGTCTGGGTTCAGAACTAGCTTCAAACCAGCAGCATCTGCTGGCCTCGTTGCAGCCATGATTTTATCGGTGAGTTTACCACCAGCTACCGGGAGCTGAGCAAGGCCCAGAACCAGTTTACCGTGTACGAGGTGAGAGGCCCAGCCCCACTCAGGTTTCCTGGCCCCCGACCTGAGTACCCCACTGCTGTTCCTTTTCCCTGCTTCTGCCTTCACAGTAAGCATCTCCTTCAGGTGCTCAATCCTCGGAAGAAGTGTAAGAAGAAGAAATATGTCAACTCGGGAACGGTGAGTGTCCCCTGGTGCTGGAGCCCCCTTCCCACCGAAGCCTTCTTTTTCCATGCTTCCTGACATAGTGCTAGAGGGTGGGTACAGATCACTTGGATAATAGTACTCTTGGGCATAAGGTGTTTCTTTGTCTTGTCTGATGGAAAATCTGTGATCTTTACTCTTTTAATAAAAATAGTCTTAAATTGTGCCTTCCAATTCAATATGCTTTTGGAAATCCAAATATGTTTTGGACAGCTGCTCCTTTTTTTCCTTTAAAAAGTTGTAAGATGGGGCAGGGTGGGCATGCAAATCTTGTATCTTCCATCAGCTGCCTTTCTCTAGGGCTCTCCAACACCCATCCTTCTGTCACCCCTATTACCCTTCCTCAAATATGGAGTCTACCTCTTGTGCCCCACAGGTGACGCTGCTGTCCTTCTCTGTGGACTCAGAATTCACTTTCGTTGACTACATCAAGGGTGGGTGAGTCACAGGCCAATCTGGGGACTGAAAGTCCAGCAATGAGTTGCTCCCAATTTCGAGCCTCCATGTTTATTTTTGAACGATGCACATCCAACAAGATCACAGAGGTAAATTGTGAAACCGTTGGCACACTACCAAGTGCTCTGTCAGCTGTGTAAACTGCACATCATTGCAGTGAAATACAACTTAAGGTTCTTTTTATCCTGTTTGTGGGGCGGCCTTATATTCTGAGTATCTGGTCCTCTTCCCCCACCTCCCCTTGGAAGATGCCAAACCAGTGACCTTCAACAGTGGCCACAGAAAATTGACTGGGGCTACAAAAAAGCTGTGACCAAGAAAGAGGAAGAGCCTGAGATTAAAAGGAAAGTCAAACTATACCGTAAGGGATGTGCCATGTGGTTCAGTGAGGCCAGGAGACCAAGAGAAGCATTGTACTTCATTGAGCCTTGGTCTCCTCTGTAAAATGAGGGAACTGATTACTATTTCAAGGTTACAGTAAGAATTAGATTCAATTACATATCATGCATTTGGTACACATTAGTCATTTAATACTGTGCAACTCAACATGTGGTCTGCAGACTTCCAGTAGCATCAGTATCAGCTGATGTTTGTTAGAAAGGCAGAATCTCAGAGCCCACATGGTCCTTCTGAATTAGTATCTGAATTGTACTATCTCCAGATGATTTGCATGCATGTTAATGTTCAGGAAACAACTGTTTTAATAAGAATCTGTCTCTTACCTCTTGACCCATCTTCTTCCCTAATAGGACACAGCTGAACTTCACAGTGGCTATTGACTTCACAGCTTCCAATGGTGAGGGATGAATGGAGAACAGAGTGGTGGGGGCAGAACTACAAGGGAGCCATTATGGACTGACTGGACCCCTGGCTGGGAAAGAGTTCACCCAGCCAGGCTAGTGCTTAAGTAGGAAGTTGGGGGTGGGGAGAGAAAATTGGGTGAAAGTATAGGAAAATAGATGGATAAATGAAGGTTGAAAAGATATTTGTCCCAATAAGTAAATGAATGGATGGAAGTGTAAAGACGGATGGATGGATGAATAGAGGTGAATGTTGAATGGATGAATAAATTGATGAACAGGGTGAGAAGACTGATGGATAAATGAGTGAGTACAATAGGTTTGAATGGTGGATGCATGAGTGGGGTAGGTGAGTGGAAAAATGGAGAAATACTAAGTTAGTGAAAGAATGGGTAAGTAGATGGAAGAGTGGGTGGAGGAACATATGAGATAGATATGTGAGTGAATTGATGAAATGTATAGGGATCTTGTTATTATGTACCATTGAGTTAGAACCGACTTCTAGCCGACCCTTGAGCAGATTTTTAGAAGCTATAAATTGTATGGGAAGATACTGTCCATCTTTCTCCAAGAGCAGCTGGTGGATTAGAACTGCCTGCTCTGAGGTTGGCGGCACAACTCTTTAACACTTGGCCACCAGAGTTCTCTTTAGAGGGGATGATAAATGAAAAGGGGGAAAAGAGTGAAAATAAGCAAAGTGGAGGGATGCATGGATGAATATGAGTGGAGAGTTAAATAAGAAATGGAGAGGTGGCTATATAAGTGGACTGAAAGACAGGTATGTGGAGAAATGAAGAATGGGTTGGTGGATGTGTGAGTAGTTGGGTCAATGGATGGATGGATAGAAAATAGGCATGGGTGAGTTGATAAATGGACAGATTGTTGAACAGGTAATAATGACAAAGTAGACAGGCAGAGGGTAGACGAATGGAAAGGTAGATGGATGGATGGATGCAAGGATGGGTTTTGAAAGGTAGGTGGATGGATACAAGGATGGGGAAGTAAACACATGAATGGACCAGGTAACCCTGTGCTCCTCCTACAGGAAATCCCTTGCAGCCCACTTCCCTGCACTACATGAGTCCCTACCAGCTTAGCGCCTATGCCATGGCCCTCAAGGCGGTGGGAGAGATCATCCAAGATTATGACAGTGACAAGCTCTTCCCAGCCTACGGTTTTGGGGCTAAGCTGCCACCAGAGGGACGGATCTCGCATCAGTTCCCCTTGGTATGGGATGGTCCAGCGCCTACACTCTGTATCCTAGCATCTGGTCCACTCAAGTGGATGAATCCTCTCTATTTACATTTCTTCTAAGGGCCAAGAACCTGCAAAGGAGCAGGAAGTGATGAGAGGGTGGCAGAGCATGAAGGGAAGAAGGTGGGAGTTTGGAGGGGAGCTTGACCGGGGTGATGGGTAAGGAATGAAGGGGGGTTAAGGAGCAAGCTCAGATCAGAGCACTTCTGAGTGTGTCCTCAGGGCTCAGGCTGGCAGGGCATCTCCCCTAACAGAACAATAATGATGAGGATCCCAACTGCGCGGGCATTGAAGGTGTGCTGGAGAGCTACTTCCAGAGCCTACGCACAGTGCAACTCTACGGACCCACCTACTTCGCTCCTGTCATCAACCAAGTGGCCAGGTGAGGGGGTTGCGTGGGCTGCAGATGGAGCTGATTCTCTAAAAGTAGACTGGACCTCTCTTGAGTGCATTTGAGCATTGGGGAGGAAGTGAAAGTGTCTTTATTGTCCAGGCCTTGGTAAAATGAGGTTATATTATTCTGGGGCAGAGAGTGTACTCCAGTCTCTGGGAATGACATTCCAGGCCTTGAATTGAGTGAAAGAGAAAAGGGCCTTGAGCACAAGCACTGATATCGGGCCCAAGTGTGATCCTCCTGTCTCCACCACTTATTCGGCCTGATCTTAAGCAACTGGACCTCTCTAGCCCTCCATTTCATCCCTGTAAATTGTGTAATAATGTGTAACAACTGTACCTTCTTTATAGGATTATTGGGAAGTTAAAATAAACAGCAACTTAAGAGGTACCACTAGTGCCATAACAAAAATAAATTTTAGTAACTGCTTAATAATGATTACTTAAATAGAAGAGTAACTGTCCAAATTGTCATATGAAAATTCTGTAAAGCAAAGAAGACCCAAATAATGTATAAAAGTATTTAAAAAGATATTTAAAATGAGAGAAAATTAAATTATCAAACTAAAACCAAACAACATATCAACAAATATAAATAAGAAAAGTTCATTTGTGAAAAGGAAAAGATTTTCTAATTGACATTTTTTTTAAAAAGTAAACTCATTATATGCTGAATAGAGGAGACCTAGTGAAAACATAGTCATTTTAAGTTCAAAATTTTAAACAGAATTTGAGGTGAAGGATTGCAGGAAGATGCCTATGCCCACACATTTCATTTTTTTTTATTTACACATTTCATTTTAAGGGAGTGTTAGTGTATGGTTAGTTGTTGTTGTGTTGTTATGTGCCATCGAGTCATTTGTGACTCATAGCGACCCTATGTACAAGATCCCTAAACGCCGTTCTATTCTGTGCCAACCTCTCTATCTCAAGCACACTCATTCCCACCACTCCACTCACAGAATCGATCCATCTCATCGAGGGTCTTCCTCTCCTGCGCCGTCCCTCCACTCTCCCAAACATGATGTCCCTCTCCAAGGACCAGTCCCTCCTTGCAACATGCCCAAAGTATGTCAGATGAAGCTTCAGAATCCTTGACTCCAGAAACCTGTTTGTTCTCCTAGCAGTCCATGGTATATTCAACATTCATCTCCAGCACCACAACTCAAAGGCATCAATTCTCTTTCTACATCCCTATTCACTGTCCAACTCTCCGATGCATCAGGCGCACCTTAGTCTCCAGCCTGACATCGTTGCACTTCAGTACTCTTGAGAGGTCCCTCACAGCTGACTTTCCCAATGCAATTCATCTCCTGATTTCCTGGCTTCTGTTACCAAGAGCATTGCCTGTAGAGCCAAGTAAACTAAAACTGTTAACCATCTCGATCTCTTCATCATCCATACTGATGCTGCCAATTGGCCCAGTGGTGAGAATCTTTGTTTTCTTGATATTGAGCTTCAATCCATGTTGAAGACTGCAGTGGTGAGGAATTACTCTTCTAACGCAAAGGTGGCACCTCTTTGTCAGTTCTAATCCACCTACAGCCCTGAGGGAGAAAGATGAGCAATATTCTCTCATGTAATTTAAAGCCTCTGAACACTCCTGGAGGGTCAGCTATGAGTCAGTCCCAACTGGACAGCAATCAGGGCTTTTTAGACATGCATCATGTTTCCCCCCTAAAAATAGATTTACTTTTTAGTTCATAATCAAGGTTTGTTGTTGTTTTTGTTGTTGTTATGTACCGTTGAGTCACTTGCAACTCATAGCGACCCTATGTATGACAGCCCTAAACACTGCTCTATCCTGTGCCATTCACACTGCCTCTGACACACCCATCCTGATTACCCCAGTCACTGAAACAATCCACCTCATAGAGGGCCTTCCCCTCCTGTGCTATCCCTCCACCCTCCCAAGCATGAGGTCCCTCTGCAAGAGCTGGTCCCTCCTTACAACATGTCCAAATTATGTCAGACGAAGCCTCAGAATCCTTGCCTCCAAGGAGCAGCCTGGTTTAACCCTCTCTAGGATGAATCTGTTTTCCTAGCAGTCCATGGTACCCTCAATACTCTTCTCCAGCACCACAGCTCAAAGGCATTAATTCTCCTTTTATCCTCCCTAATCATTGTCCAACTCTCTGATGCATAACAAGTGATTGCAAAGACTATGGCCTTTATCAGATGCACCTTAGTCTCCAGAGTAGTTATGTTAGTTATACAAGTGTCATAAATGTCATTAGAAAACCTGAAGGCTAGGCAAATTAAATAAGAAATCACCTAGAATACTGTTTATGGGTATGTGTGCATATATGTAGTTCCTGGCAGGGTTTTTTCCTATGCAGCCATAATTATAGTCCAATTGCATATAACATTTCACAACTGTCTTTTTTTTTCTCCTTAACATTTTCACTTGAGCTTTTTTGTTATTGTTGTCGCATGAACTATCTTGGGCATGTACAGATTCATTTGCTCTGAATAGTCAGTACTAGTTCAGTAAATTGTAGTTATATGCTGTTGAATCGCCTGCAAGTCATAGTGACCCTATACAGCAGCTCTGAACCCTTCCCTGTCCTGAGCTTGTCTCACTGACTCCAGCTACTCCCATTGCCCCAGTTACTATATCACTCCATCTCATCTGGGGTCTCCCTCTCCTGTGCTGTCCCTCCACCCTTCGGAGCATGATATCCTTCTTCAGGGACTGATTTCTCCTGGCCACGTGCCCAAAGTATATGAGATGGAGCTTCAAAATCCTAGCCTCCAAGGAGAGACTTAGTTTCACCCTCTCCAAGACAATCCAGTACACTTTCAGTAAAGGGGGAGTGTGGCATTTGGAGCCCGACTAGCTCAGTAAATATCCCCATTCTGCCATTCATAAACTAGTTGTGTAACACTTGACTGCTCTGTGTCTCAGTTTTGCTATCTGAAAAATGGAGAATAATAATATCTACATCATAGAGGTCTAAGGACTGACTAAATGAATAGAAATGTTAGACTAGAGCCTAGCACATCATAAAGGCTATCAGTGTTAACTATGACTGCTGTTACTATCATGATCACTATTCAAAGGGCAGCTGCTGTATGCTCAGTTCTCTGCTGGGTGCTGGCACCTCACAGATGAATCAGCGTTAGTGCTGCCCCCAAGAGTGCCTGCCTTGGTGTGGGAGATGGAAATATAAATAAATCATTACCTTCTGTAGACCAGAGCTTCCCAGACTTCTGAAGCAAAGGTGCCCTTTTCTGATTGAATTGTCTCTTCTCTCAGAAAAATGTGTTCTCAATCCTAACTTCTTTGCCTGTGGTTATAATCTCATCTGGGAAATAGGTTGTCTTTGTTATGTTAATAAGGCAGGATTGTGTGTCTCATCTCTTGAGATGTAAAAGAGATTAAACAAAATAGCTAGCAAGCAGAGATAGGGTGAGAGGAGACACACGGTAATCTCTAAAGAACCAGGAATCAGAAGCTGAAGAGATAAGGACCTTCTCCTGAGACAACACAGACAGAAAACCTTCCCATAGAACCTGTGCTCTAAATTTGGATTTATAGCCTAAGGAACTATGAGAAAATAAATTTCTATTTGTTGAAGCCATCTACTTGTGGAACAAATGAATCAGACCTAGTCTTGCCCTTGGGAGTGTTCAGGAAGCAGGAATTGAAATAAGTTATTATCCATTGTAGGCCAGAACTTCCCAGTCTCCCAACAAGTTACCCACCAGCAAAGGCAAATCATTACATCCTACAGGGGACTCACCCAGCCTTAAAATGTCTTTGGAGTCTCTATTTTACCTTAAAATCCATGCATCTTTTAAATTCTTCTCCCAACTGCATCCATATTGCTTTAATTTTTAAAAAGGTGTCTTCTGTGTACTCATCCAGGCTTATCTCCCAGATCATGGGGTAGGATGGATAGGGCAGTTTTATCCTGTGCCCTCGGGTAACCTTTAGCATACTCCCCAGTACCTCGGAGTAAGACAGCCCATTTGGAGAGTCAGGCAGCCCAATATGCTGGGTGGCATCTTAGGGAGCTGAGGTTAGAAGAGTGTGTTGCCTGGCAAATCAAGAGAGGCCCACCTGAAGAGGGAACCAGTCTGTCGCTTGGGGTGAGGTACACTTTGTCAGTCTGGGTATAGTAGGCCTAGTAGAGAAGAGCATGTGAAAAGTACAGTGATATATGATACCACAAGATCAGGAAAGAACAAACAATACAATAGGACCAGAGCAACGGATGCATGTGGAAAAGTATTTAGAAAAGAAGCTGGAATGGAGAGTGGTGGGATCCAGAGCTCTGATCTTAGGCTCAGCTGGTCAAGCAAGAACTTGAATCTGCCTTACTGCCAGTTGGTGGTGCTTCTTTTCTCTGAACCTCACTTTCTTTATTTTTGTAAAAGAAACTTCATAAAATCTTGATGAGGAATAAATTAGGGAGCTCTGGTGACCTAGTAGTAATAAGCTGCACTATAATTGCAACTGTACACAGTTCAAATACATCAGCCGCTCTGCGGGAGAAAGATAGGCAGACTCTTCCTGTGTGTTTTATACTTCCTCAGAAAACCCACTGGATGGTCAGCTATCCAGCTCGATAGTACACAGCAACGACATGTCAACTGTGCAACTGCATTTTGATGAGAAGATAGAACTTCATGAGAAGGTAGAACTTTGTCTACCGTTCTCAAACAAGTGAGCACACAGACTGGCCTCTGCCAGCCGGTCACTCTCTCCTTAACAAACTCTCAGGTCTAAATGGGCTTGGGAATGCCAGGTATCTACAGAGAACCAAACATGTGTCTCGCATGCTCAGAACTCTTCTGTGCTATTAACTGTCTCAGTCCTGAAATCTCTTCGTGGGTTGGCTCTTGCTGAACCCCCAGCCTCATCTTTCTTTTGTAGTTCTATTGGAAGCAGGAGTGGCATCCACTTCCTAAACAACATGCCTCCAGAAACTCTATGAACTTTGACAAATGACGATAGTTATAGAAACATTTCTGGCCTTTTGTTCATAGGATTGCTATGAGTCGTGCTTGACTCGATGGCCATCATCATCAACAACAACATCAACAACACGGGCTAGAACAGTACTGTAATAGTACTGGTGTGCACGTGGCATTCCCTCCCCTTGAATAATTTTCTCTTTACTTTCCCACTCTTCCCACTGTCAACTACCTAATTTCTACTCTGTTTGAGGAATTAAGACATCTAATGGAATGTTTTGAAAACTTTTTTTTTTAAAAAAGGCCTCAGCTTCCACCCCAGTCCCTCATTGGCTACAAGGAGAGGTTCCCAGCCCACTCTCACCACCGACCAAGAGGTCAGAGCCATCTCCCATGCACAAGACAACTGGCCTTTCCACAGGGCCAGTTTTTAATTGTTTTTAGTCAAACATTCTTCTAGGTCAAATAGCCCTAGTCTGTCCACTTGCTGTACAGCGGTAACTCATGGTTGCTGTGATGCTGAACACTGTGACACTGATGTGTCAAATGCAATAATGGTTACCCATGGTGGACAGTGTTTGGTGGAGCTCCCTGATTAAAACAAACCTGGAAGCAGGAGTGGCATCCACTTCCAAAATAGCTTGTCTTCAAAAACCCTATGAACCTGGAGAAAGGATGAAAGTTATTCAAGTGTTCAGGTCTTTTGTTCATAGGGTTGCTGAGTCACCTACGACTTGACAACACTTAACAACAACAATAAAATGTTGTTGTTTTTGTTGTTGTTGTTATGTTCTACCAAGTCGCCTGCACCTCATAACGACCCTGTGCACAATAGCTTTATACCCTGCCCTATTCTGAGACAGTCTCACTGACTCCAACACACCTACCCTTATTACCCCAGTTACTGTGTTAATCCATCTCATCTGGGGTCTTCCTCTCCTGTGCTGTCCCTCTACCTTTCCAAGCATGATGTCCTTCTCCAAGGACCTGTCTCTGCTGGTTAAATGCCCAAAGTATGTAAGACAGAGCTTCAAAATCCTCGCCTCCATGGAGGAACTTGGTTTTACCCTCTCCAAACAGACCTGTTTGTTCTCTTGGCAGTCCATAGTATGTTCAATATTCTTCTCCAGCACCACAACTCAAAGACATTGCTTGTTCTTCTGTTATTCTTTGTCTTTGTCCAGCTCTCTGATGCATATCAGGTAATTGCAAAGATAATGGCTTGACTCAAGTCCACCTTAGTCTCCAGACTGACATTGTTGCTCCACAGTATTCTGGTGAGGTCCCTGACAACAGACTTTCCAAATGCAATTCGTGTTTTGATTTCCTGGCTACTTCTGGTACCAAAAGTGTTGATTGTGGAGCCAAGCAAATTGAAGCCAAATCGTGACCCTTCCCCGAGTATAACCTTCACTTCATTTGCATCATTATGGTAGACTCTACTTTGGGAAAAGTCCTTCATTTCAGGAAACTCTTGTCACTTAGTGGTAAGGAATTGCACTGCCAACCCAAAAGTACATGGTTCAAATCCACCAGCTGCTCTGCAGGAGAAAGATGGGCAGTCCCCTCCCATGTGATTTACTGCCTCTGAAAGTCCCATGGAGGGTCAGCTAAGAGTTCCGACTCGAGATATTCAACAACTACTTTGAGGAGACAGCTCTTCTCCAGTTGCATTTTGAACACCTTTCAACCTTAGGGGCGCATCTTCTGGCACTATACCCAACAATGTTCTACCATTAGCCATTGGGTTTCCAGAGGCCAATTATTTCAGAAGTGGATGGCATGGCCACCCTGCCTTTCAGTCCTTCTCAGTCTGGAAGCTCCATTGGCACCTGTCCATGGTGAGCGGCCCTGCTGATAGATTAAATATTGGTGACATAGCTTCCGGCATCACAGCAACCTGCAAGCCACCACCGTATGGAAAACTGACAGTGGTGGATTTTTGTACAATGAACGATTTCTTAATTGCAAAATTTTTCCCCAAAAAATATTAGTGAAGGTGATGCACAGATAGTTCACCTGGTGGACTACACAGGAATCAGGTTGAATCTATCTGTGGGTAGAGACATTGGAGAATCTCAGTATCAGCAGTCAAAATCAAGCTAAGGACTTGCTGTGGAACAGAACATTAGCTACTCATATACAGGTTCAAACTGAAAGTGAAGAAGATGAAAACAAGTCCAAGAGAACCAATCTTTTGATTTGACACCTTGAACACTAGTGGCTGGAAGACCAGATGAGTTGTGGAATGACATCAAGGACATCATTCATGAAGAAAGCAAAAGGTCTTAACTGAGAGAGGGGAGAAAGAAAAGACTAAAATGGATGTCAGAAGAGACTCTGAAACTTAGCTGGAAGGAAAAGAAGGCAGACAAGGGGAAAGAATGCTGAACAGAAGATTTCAAAGGGCAGCTTGAGAAGACAAAGCAAAGAGTTATAATGAAATGTGCAAAGAGCTGGGGTTAGAAAACCAAAAGGGGGGCCGGTCGGTCAGCTGCCGGAACTGGAGCCCAGTGTGTGCGTACACATAGGGCTTGTGGGAGACGGTCGCGATGAACACGGTGCTGTCGCGGGCGAATTCGCTCTTCGCCTTCTCTCTGAGCGTGATGGCGGCGCTCACCTTCGGCTGCTTCATCACCACCGCCTTCAAAGACCGGAGCGTCCCGGTGCGGCTGCACGTCTCCCGGATCATGTTAAAAAATGTAGAAGACTTCACTGGACCTAGAGAAAGAAGTGATCTGGGATTCATTACATTCGATAAAACAGCTGATCTGGAAATATATATTTGATTGGAATGTTAAGCAGTTGTTTCTTTATTTATCAGCAGAATACTCAACAAAAAATAATGCTCTGAACCAAGTTGTCCTTTGGGACAAGATTGTTCTGAGAGGTGATAATCCAAAGCTGCTATTGAAAGATATGAAAACAAAATATTTTTTCTTTGATGATGGAAATGGTCTTAAGGGAAACAGGAATGTTACTTTAACTCTATCTTGGAATGTTGTACCGAATGCTGGAATTCTACCTCTTGTGACAGGATCAGGATACGTATCTGTCCCATTTCCAGATACATATGAAATAACGAAGAGTTATTAAATTATTCTGAATTTGAAAAAAAAGAAAACCAAAAGGGAAGGAGACATTTGGCATTTGCCAAGCTGAAAGCACTGAAGAGCAAATCCAGGTCTTGAGTTGCAATAATGAAGGATTCTATGGACAACATGTTGAATTATGCAGGAAGCATCAAAAGAAGACAGAAAGAATACATAGAATCACATTACCAAAAAGAATTGGTGGACACCGAACCATTTCAGGAAATGGCATATGATCAAGAACCAACAGTACTGAAGGAGGAAGTCCCAGATGCATGAGGTGGAAACGAAAAAAGTACAAAGACTGGAAATGCGGGAAGCCATTTGGTTTGTGGTGTAATGGGGATTGCCCAGCACACATTCCTTGGGATGTGGTCTGAGTCCTTGTAATTCGTCTGTTATCTTGCTAGTTTCAAGAATTTAACCTGACAACATTAAACACTGTACTTTTAAAAGTTGTTTATTTTGGTTTTTTTTTTAATGCTCTAAAGGCACTGGCAAAAAAATACAGCCCCAGAAATTGGTGGAATACCAATTAAGGTGCTTCAGAAAAACATATGCATCCCTGGACATGCTCACTAGTCTCTGCCAACAAACATGGAAGACCATTCCCTGGCCAACTGACTGGAAGAGATTCACATTTGTCCCCACTCCCAAAAAAGCTGATCCAATAGACTGGAAATTATTAAACCGTATCATTAATATCACATGCAAGTAAGATCTTGCTGAAGATATTCAATAACAGCTCCAGCAGAACATTAGCAGAGAACTGCCAGAAACTCAAGCTGGACTCAGAAGAGGCCGTAGAACAAGGGGTATCATTACAGGTGTCTGAGGGAGCTTGGCTGAAAGCAGAGAAAACCAGAAAGATATTTACTTGCATTTGATTGATTATGCAAAAGTAATTGATTGTGTGACTAATAAAAATTTATGGCTAACATTGAGAAAACTTAATTGTGGTCATGAAAAACCTATATACAGACCAAGAAAGAGTACTTTGAATAGAATAGGGGAACACAGCATGGTTTAAAATCAGGAAAGGTGTGCATCAGTGTTGTATCCTCTCTCCATAGTTACTCGTTGGTATGCTGAGCAAATTATTCCATAAACCAGACTATATGAAGAAAAATGTGACACCAGTAGTAGAGGAATACTCATCAACAACTTGTGTTATGCACAACTTGGGTTAAGCAGATGACACAATCTTGCTTGCTGAAAATGAAGAATACTTGAAGCACTTACTACAGAAGATCAAAGACTACAACCTTCAATAGGGATTATATCTCAACATCAAGAAAACAAAAATCCTCACCACTGGACCAATAGACAACATCTAAATGGATGAGAAAAATATTGAAACCGTCCGTGATTTTGACTTGAGTCCACAATCAACAACCATGGTGGCATAGTCAAGAAACCAAAAGATATCTTGCACTGGGGAAATTTGCTGTCAAGGATCTTTCTAAAGTTCTAAAGTGCAATGATGTCAGTTTAATGACTAATATGTGCCTGATCCAAGCTATGATTTTTTTCATTTGCTTCCTAGGCTTCTGAAAGTTGGACAATGAATAAGAAAGACCAAAGAAGACTCAATACCTTTGAATTATAGTGTTGGTGAAGAGTATTGAACAAACCTGTCTTGAAAGAAGTACAACCAGAGTGCTCCTTAGAGGCAAGGGTTGTGAAAGTTTGTCTTGCTTGCTTTGGGCATGTTTTCAGGAGGAACCTGCCTTTGAAAAAAATACATCATTCTGGGAAAGGTCAGCTAAAGAGATGAAGACCCTCAAAGAGATGGATTGACAGAGTGATTACCACAATGAGCTTGAGCATGACAGAGACTATGAGGGTAATACAGGATAGGGCAAGGGTCAGATCTGTTGTTCACAGGATGGTCATGGGTTGTTGTCTACAGGGGTTACCTAACAACAACTACAGATTAGATATCACTTACTCAAAGCTCTAACTCATTGCATTTTAATGGTGCAAACATCTATGTCCCCAAAGATGAGATGTGCAATAACTATTCATGAACAGAATGAGTGACAGGAGAAGGCACTAGCCCAAGTTTATGATGACCTGGAACCAGAATTCAGGAAGGGAGTTTAGGAGAACCATGATTCATTCCACCCTGGGCCCTGGGCAAACACCTATTGGCCATTATTGTAGGACTGATTCTGACTCATAGCATCTTCATGTGAGTCAGAGCAGAATTGCACTCCATACGGTTTTCATTGGCTGTACTTGATGCCTTTGAGTTGTGGTGTTGGAGAAGAGTACTGAATATTTCATGGGATGTCAAAAGAACAAACAAATGTGTCTTGGAGAAAGTGCAATAAGGGTGCTCCTTAGAGATAAAGATGGTAAAACCTTGTCTCACACACTTTCAGCATTTTGTTAGGAGGGGCTGGTCCTTAGAAAAACATATCATGCTTGGAAAGGTGGAGGGTCACCAAAAGAGAGGAAGACTTTCAACAGAATGAATCAACACAGTGACTGTATCAATGGGCTCAAGCATATCAAAGGTAGTGAGGATGGCACAGGATAGGGCAAAGCAGAGCCACTGTTGCCAGGGTTGCTATGAGTTATAGTTGACTCAGAAGCACTTAACATCAACAATTTTATGTAACTAGCTCAGCAGGTCTTTCTTCTAGCGGAGCCACTAAGTGTATTCAAACTATCAACCTTTTGGTTAGTTGTTCTTATGTGCTGTTGAGTCGACAGTGACTCATAGTGACCCATAAACAGTAGCTCTGAAGCTGGCCTATCCTGAACCAATCTCACCGTCTGTGACACACCTACCCCTATTACCCTAGCTACTGTGTCAATGCGTCTTGTCCAGGATCTTCTCTTGTGCTGACCCTCTACCCTTCCAAGCATGATGACCTTCCCCAAGGACTTGTCCCTCCTGACATGTATGTGAGGTGGAGTCTGTGAGATGGCCCATAGTATATGAGATGAAGCTTCAATATTCTTACCTCCAAGGAGCAACCTCTCCAGGACAGAACTGTTTGTCCTCTTGACAGTTCAATACTCTTCTCCAGCACAACAACTCAAAGGCATTGATTCTTCTTCTGTCATCCTTAATCATTGTCTAGCTCTCTGATGTAGAGCAAGTGATTCTGAAAACTATGGCCTGGATTAGGCTCATCTTAGTTTCTAAGCTGACATCATTGCTCCTCAGTGCTCTGGAGCAGTACCTGACAGCAGACTTTTCTAATGCAATTCTTCTTTTTATTTCTTTATGACTGTTTGTGCCAAGAATTTTTAGTTTGGATCCAAGCAAGATGAAATTGTTAACATCTCAATCTCGTCTCCATCTATCGTGGTGCTGCCAGTTGGCCTCATGGTGAAAATCTTTGTTTTCTTGATGCTGAGCTTCAATTCATATTGAAGACTACAGTCCTTGACCTTCTACAGCAAATGTGTCAGGTCTACCTCAGTTTCAGCAAGCAAGGTGTGTCATCTTCCTAACACAGGCTGTAGATGAGTCTTCCTCCAATCTTGATGCCACAGTTTTCCTCATAAAGTCCAACCTCCCAAATGATCTGTTCCATATGTAGATTGAAAAAAAATATGAGGAAAGGACGTATCCCTAAGGCACTCCTTTCCTGATTTTGAACCATGCAGTGTTTCCTTATTCTGTTCTGAGGACTGCTTCCTGGTCCAAGTATAAGTTTCACATGAGCATAATCAACTGTTCTGGAATTCCCATTCTTCTCAAGGTTAGCCAGTTTGTTGTGATCCTCACAGTCAAATGCCTTTGCATAGTCAATGAAATACAGATAGATATTGCTTTGGTACTCTTTGCTTTTCAGACAAGATCCATCTGACACTGGCAATGATGTCCCTAATGTAAAGCCAACTTGTATTTTTGGCAGTTCTCTGTCGAGGTACTGTTCAGTCATTTTTGGATACTCTTCAGAGGATTTTGGTTGTGTGTGATATTGGTGATATTGTTCAACACTCTGTCAGATCACATTTTTTTGGGAATGGGAATAAATACAGATGTCTTCCAGTCAGTTGTCTAGGTAGCTGTCCTCTAGATTTCCCGGTCCAGTATGGTGGGTACGTCCAGGGATGCATCTGTTTATTGAAGTGTATCAGTTGGTACTCCATCATTTCCTGAGGCCATCTTTTTTGTGTGTTTCCCCCTTTCCCCCCAATTCTTTCAGAACAGATGAAACTGCTTCCTTCATCACCACAGGGTCTTTATCATGTTTGGTTAGTGGTCAAACACAAATTGTCTGTCTCATCCAAGACCATAGCTTTTTGGATGCTTCATTCTTATCATATCTCTGATGTTTTTATTTTTGGGGGGGTTAGTATTAGACTTATGACTATCAAATATTGCTTACTCCATCTCAACAACATTCAGTAGAACTTCCAAAGCAATAGTAGAAATGCTGTATATCTATGCTGTCCAATAGAGTAGCCAATATTATATGTGGATATCAAGCACATATAATGTGGCTAGAGTGAAAGTGGAATAGTTTAATTTAAGTTTAAATAGCCACAAGGAGGGGAATTACTGCTTAATGGTACAGCTTAGCTATTGAAGGTTAAAATAATAATAATGTAAGAAATTGAACACTGTGTAAAAGAAATACTTGTTTGAACGCATCCAAAAAATTAATAGCCTCAGATTATCAACCACTCACATGCAAGTTTAAGGTGAAGCTAAGGAAAGTGAAATCAAGCCCACAGGAACCAAAATATGACCTTGAGTCTATCCCACCTGAATTTCAGAACCATCTCAGAAACAAGTTTGAGGCCTTGAACATTAATGAGCAAAGACCAGATGAGTTATGGGAAGATATCAAGAATATCTAAGAAGAGTGCAAAAGGTCATTGCAAAGATGGAGGAGAAAGAAAAGACCAAAATGGATGTCAGAAGAGACTCTGAATATTGCACTGCAGCACCGAGAAGCCAAAGCAGAAGGAAGAAATCAAGACATTAAGGAGCTGAACAGACTTAAAGACAAGATTTGCACAACAAAACAAAGTATTATAGTGAAATGTGCAAAGAGCTGGAGTCAGAAAAGCAAAGAGGCCAAACTCGCTCAGCATTTCTTAAGCTCAAGAAACTGAAGAGGAAATTCAAGCCTCAAGTTGCAATACTTAAGGATGCTTTGGGCAGAATAGTGAGTGATCCTCCAAGTATTAAAAGAAGATGGAAA
>NW_006399823.1:1818210-1826343 GCF_000299155.1 Elephantulus edwardii
GTATACCAATTGACATATTTCAGCTAACAGATGCTGCCCTGGATGCGCTCACAAAGCTGTGCCAAGAAATCTGGAGAACAACCACTTGGCCAGCTGACTGGAAGAGATCTATATTTGCTCCCATTCCAAAGAAGGGTGACCCAACTGAGTGTGGAAACTATAGAACAATATCATTGATTTCAAATGCAAGCAAGATTCTACTGAAGACTACCCAAAAACGACTGGAGCAGCACATCAGCAGAGAACTGCCAGAAGCCCAGGCTGGGTTTATAAGGGGTCGTCGTATTAGCGATATTGTAGCTAATGTTAGATGGATCTTAGCTGAAAGCAGGGACTACCAGAGGAATTTCTGTGTTTCATTGATTACGCAAAGGCGTTTGACTGTGTGGATCATAACAAACTGTGGCTGACTCTGAGAAGAAAGGGAATCCCAGAACACTTAATTGGTGCTAATGCGAAAACTATACTTAGACCAGGAGGGAGTCATCAGAACAGAACAAGGAAACACTGCATGGTTCAAAATTGGGAAAGGTGTATGTCAGGGGTGTGTCCTATCTCCATACCTTTTCAACCTATATGCAGAACAGATTATCTAGGAGGCTGGGCCCTATGAGGAGAAGTGTGGCATCAGAATTTGTGGAAGATCTATCAACAACCTGTGTTATGCAGATGACACAACCCTGCTTGCTGAAACAGGAGGACCTGAAGCACTTGCTGTGGAAGGTCAGGGACTGCAGTCTTCTGTATGGTTTGAGGCTCAATATCAAGAAAACAGATTCTAACCACTGGGCCGATTGGCAGCATCACAATGGATGGTGGAGAGATTGAGATTGTTCAGTTTTGGTTTGCTTGGCTCCGTAGTCAACACTCTTGGCACCAGCATCCAGGAAATTAAAAGACGTATTGCAATGGGAATGCCTGTGGTTAGAAACCTCTCTAAAGTACTGAGGGGCAGCCATGTTGGTCTAGAGACTAAAATGCGCCTGATACATGCCATGGTCTTTGCAGTTACTTACTATGCATCAGAGAGCTGGACAAAGATTAGGGAGGATAGAAGGAGAATTGATGCCTTTGAGCTGTGGTGTTGGAGAAGAATATTGAATATACCATGGACTGCTAAGAAAATGAACAGGTTTGTCCTGGAGAGGGTGAAGCTGGGCTGCTCCTTGGAAGCAAGGATTCTGAAGCTTCATCTGACATACTTTGGACGTGTTGCAAGGAGGGACCAGTCCTTGGAGAGTGCCTTCATGCTTGGGAGGGTGGAGGGACAGCACAGGAGAGGAAGACCCTCAATGAGATGGATTGAGTCAGTGACTGGGGTAATAGGGGTAGGTGTGTCGGAGACAGTGAGATTGGCACAGGATAGGGCAGCATTTAGGGCTGTTGTACACAGGGTTACTGAGTCACAGACAACTGCACGGCACATAACATCATGTGTAAATAAAAACCAGCTGTTGATGAGTTCATTCTGATTCATAGTAATCCTGTGTGTGTGGAGTAGAGTTGTTCTCCATAGGGTGTTCAAGTACTTTCCCCCCCCTTCTCATAGAGGGTCTTCCTCTTTCACTGACCCTCTCCTTTTTCTAAGCATGCCATCCTTTTCCAGGACTGGCCCCTCCTTTATGGCTGCCCAGGATTTTTTTTTTCTTTCAAGTAAGTCAGTAGGACTTTCTTGTGAGATGCCTATGGTTGGACTTGAACTTCCAGCCTTTGGGTTATCAGCTGAGCTCATTAACAGTTTGCACCACCCAGGGACCATGTGTAAAGACTCACTAAAAACTCATTGTCTTCAAGTGGAAACCCAACTCATACGTGACCCTGCAGAGTATTTTCAGGGGCCGTTAATCATACAGGAGATTGCCCATCTTTCTCCTATGGAGCAGCAGCTGGTAGATTTGAACCACCAGTGAGATGGTACCTTTGGATTAGCAGTGCAATGCCCGACCCACAACGCCACGAGAATTCCCTGTTACTCTATTTAACTAATATAAATTTGTGGAGAGTCACATGTAGCATAGCGGTGTATACATAACAGGACTGGACTCAATGACTTCTGAATTACTTTTCAGATGGAAAAATCTTGGAATAAAGTGTGCCAGTCAGAGAAGGATAAAGAGCGCTAGGAACAGCCGTTAGGCCAGCTGAGACTGCAGAGGACCCAGCAGTCTAGGCAGGGATACAAGTGGCAGAGGGAAGAAGAAAGAGAGAAAAATAGAACGAGAAGAGAGCCTTCAGCCTTGTTTTTGCAATTTTACGTATATCCAAATCTTTCTAGAGGGCAACAAAACTCTGTGTTCTGGCTCCTGCCCACCCTTAAGCATCTCAGTCCACTCTGCTGATTCCCTCACTCTCTGGGCTCCCAATAGGGTAGGCTTCTTGTAGTTCATCACAGGGGTTTTGCATATGCTGAGCCCTCTATCCTGGAGAAAGTGCAGCTAGAGCTCTCCTGAGGCAAAAATGGCAAAGCGTCATCTCACATGCTTTGGGCATGTTGCTATGTCATGTTGTGTTGTGTTATGCTATTTTGTGTTATGTTGTGATGTTATATTGTGTGTGCTTTTATGCTGTATGAGCATATTGTGATATTGTGTTGTGTTATGCTATATGATGTTATGGTGTGATGTTATATTGTGTGTGTTGTGTTGTGTTGTGTTACAGTGTGTGTGTTGTACTGTGATGTGTTGTGTTATATGCCATTGAGTCAGATATGATCCTCCTGTGGCTTTTCAGAAGCTGTAAATCACAAGGAAGGAGACAGCCCATCCTTCTCCCATGGAGCAGCTGGTAGAGTTGAACTGTATGCCTTTGAGTTGGTAGCGCAAGTCCTTACCACCAGAGGGCATGTTGTTAGAAGGAAATATTCCTTGGAGAGGGACGTCATACTTGCAAAACTGGAGAGTCAGAGAAAAAGAGGAAGACCTTCAATGAGATGGATTGACACAGTGACTGCAGCAATGGGCTCAAGTGTGTCAGCTGTGCCAGCCTCTCATTATTAGGTGATGGATGATATGAGGCGGGCACAGGCTAGGACACCATTCAGATCTGTGATGTGTAGGGCACTGTGCATTGTAGTCAACTAGGGGGCACCAAAAACAACAACCCTTTCACTTACCTTCCTTTCCTCCACCTGAAAACATCACTTCCTTACTGAAATCTTCCTTAGCTTCTGGACTAGGTCGGGATCTCGTGATGCCCTGTTACAGCACTGTGCCGTTTCCCTCACAATACACATTGCAGCTGTCATTCTACCTATATGCCCATGATTCCTGGATTTACGTCTGCTTCTTTAAAGAGGGTGAGGATTGACTTTCTTTCCGCATCATGTATTTTCAATGCCTAACACTTTGAGCTGTGGTGCTGGAGAAGAGTGTTGAATATACCATGGACTGCTAGGAGAACAAACAGGTTCATCCTGGAGAGGGTGAATCCAGAATGTTCCTTGGAGTGAAGGATTCTGAAGCTTTGTCTGACATACTATGGGCATGTTGCAAGGAGGGACTGGTCCTTGGAGAGGGACATCATGTTTGGGAGAGTGGAGAGAAGGCGCAGGAGAGGAAGACCCTTGATGAGATGGATCGATTCTGTGAGTGGAATGGTGGGAATGAGTGTGTTTGGGACGGCGAGGTTGGCACTGGATAGAACGGCATTTAGGGCTCTTGTACATAGGGTCACTATGAGTCCCAAGCAACTCGATGGCACATAACAACAACAACAATACGGTGAGTATCATGTAGTAGGTGCTCAGTAAATATAACTGGAGGGATGGCAGACAGTGGTGGACAGCCAGATATGATACAGGAGCATGGACTTCAAGGCCTCAGTCATTGCCTGTTGCTCGCATGCCGGCTACAGGGCAATGGGGTGCAGGATGAGGAAGGTGGGGGCCTCCCTGGGTTTTCAGCTGGAGTCTGGTCTTGTTCTCTCACCAGGGCTGCAGCCAAGATCTCGGATGGTTCCCAGTACTACGTGTTACTCATCATCACAGATGGGGTCATCTCAGACATGACGCAGACCAAGGAAGCCATTGTCAGTGTGAGTGTGAGGAGGGATGCTGGACCAAGAGGGAACTGCCAAGGGAAAAACCAAACCAACAAAAAAGAACACTCCCAGCTGTCAAGGGTCAGACCCTACTTGCTAGTTCTTATAAAGGTCTGACTACGAGTCCATTTCATGGATGAGAGTAAAGAACAGAAGAGCCTGGGGGCAGAGATGAAGGAGTTTGTTCTAGCAAAAGCAGTACCAAGATTGAGATCATTTGCTCTGATTCCATGTGCCAATGTCCAAAGGATGATAGGCCAGGTAGCCCATACCCATGTAGTTAATGGACTGCATTACAAACATGGCCTTAGGACTTGGAGAACTCAAGTCTTTTGTAATGGGCAGCAAGTATAACTGCCCTTTGTTCCAGGAGATTTCTTTCCCTAAGTAATTATTATACTGGACAGAACAAACCTGCCCTTTGGTGGACAAGAAGACACTCTCTCTTCAAAAGGTGTTTGCTACATAAATAGCCTTGAAAAGATAAGAAAGGTAGCTGGAACCCTGGATGCTGTTGTTGAGTATGACACATAGTGACCCTATAAACAATAGATCTGAACCCTGTCCTGTTCTGTCAACCTTGGCTAGGTGGGCAGAGATGAGAGACCCAGGCCGAATTCCTCAGCTGTTCACTTTCTCTCCTCCACAGGCCTCCTCATTGCCTATGTCTATCATTATTGTTGGTGTGGGACCAGCCATGTTTGAGGGTGAGTAGGATGCAGAGGGGAATGTCCATGAGTTGGGCCCAAAACCTGGGAGAACAGAGGTCACTCATAAGGGAAGAGAACTGAGGAAAGAGAAGGATGGGGAAACCCAGACCTGTCCTGGCGGAGATAGGATGGAGCCCTGAGGGGGCCTGGCCACGTCACTGTCCTCCCAGAGTTTCCTCATAGTCCAGACTGATGATACTAACACTGTACTTCCCATCTGGGGTTCCTGAGAGAACGGGATGTGTGGAAAGCATAATATTAATAACACAATTATAACAATACCTATTATTTGCAGGACTTTGATGCAATCATTGTGCATTCTCATGATGATTCTGAAGGGCGATGAGGGAAGGGCTGGCGTGGGTCGGCTGTGGTTGGCGAAGCCAATCAGCTGAGGACTTTCTTATCCGCAGCAATGGAAGAACTGGATGGTGATGATGTGCGCGTGTCCTCTAGGGGACGCTATGCAGAACGGGACATCGTTCAGGTAGACCTGACCTGGGAAAGGACTTCGTGGGGCTCAAATGCATGGTGGGAAGGAGAAGCAAAGTTTGGAGCCGTTTTTCCTTACTGACTGCTCAGTCATCTTTCTACCCCTCCTTACTCTTCTGTCCTTCCCGAGAAACTGGCAAACAGCTGATCCATTGTGGATTCATGGTACAGGAGGTCCCCTACAAGGGTGACCATTAACAAACAAACCACTCAGGTAGACGGCTCATTAGACTGAGAGCCATGCTCTGTGGGAAAAGCAAATGTGTCCCCTTACAAAGGAGCCTGACTTAGGTAGTGCAGTCAGGGAAGGCTTCAGGAGGAAATTAAATCTGAGCTCAGACCTAAAGAACGACAGGGAGGGTACGAGCTTAGAGGCAAAGGAAGAGGCAGGAGGTCAGAGGGCAGCCTTACAGTGAGCAAAAGCTCAGCAAAGCCTCCATAGATCTTGGAAAAGCTTTGAGGTTTGTTCTGAAGGCACTGGAAGATCTCTGAGGATCTTACAGAGGGAATGAAGATAACAAACTTGTGTTTTATGAGGCTCTCTCTAGGTGTTGCCTGGAGGGCAGGGCAAGGGAGAAGGTAGGCAGACTTGTTAGTGAGGAAGTCTTAGTAAAAATGAGAGGATAAGAATCTACAACTACAGAAGCAACAGAGGAGGGAAAGAAGTAATAGGTTCAAAAGATAGTTAAGAAGAATCGATAAGCTTTGATAATTTGATTAGATGGTGAAGGTGAGGATGGCATCAAGGATGGCTGTGTTCTAACATGAGCAACTTAACGAGTGATGGTCACATTTCCTAGGACAGGGAAAGCTCAAGGAACCACAGATTGGGCAAAATTGTGAATACAGTGGACTTCTCAGGTAATCTGTGAGGCAGATGAATGAAGATGTGACATGAACAGTTTAATAAGTAATTTTGGAGCTTAAGGGAATTTGAGAGTCATGAGGGAATGATCTTTAAAGCCATGGGAGTGTATGAAATATGTCAGGAGAAAAACTTCAGAGAGAGAAAGCAAAGGGGAGAGGATCCAGAAAGGTAAGAGAATCAGAGAAGAATGTAGTATCAAAAGCTTGCTATAAAATATCAAGAATTATAATAAAATTTAGCATAAACCTAAGGAGAAATCAAGCAAGATGCTGACTAGTGATAGAGCTAGTGAACTGATTTGGCAACATGGGACTATTGACAATAACAAGGGCAGTTTCAGGGGAGTGTGAAGCCTTATTCAAGTGGATTGAGGGTCAATGTCAGAACCAAACCAGATCCCATTTGTGACAACTGATTCCAACTCATGGCCCAAAGCACAGAATACAACTATCCATGAGGGTTTTCAGAATGGTAATCGTTATGGGAACAGATTCCCAAGAGTGGCTAGTGGGTTCAAATGCTGACCTTTCTATTAGCTGCTGAACATTAAAGAAGAAAGGAGGACAGCAAACATACAGAACTGTCTAAGATGGGAGGAGAAAGATAGATAGCTTGGAAGTTGGGGGTTCAAGAAAACCCTCCCTCCATTCCCACTCGTTATCCCTTCTCTCCTGGTTACCATGCACACCTGCCTTTTCTGTGCCTGTCCCAGTTTGTCCCATTCCGAGACTATGTTGACCGGTCCGGGAACCAAGTGCTGAGCATGGCTCGGCTGGCCAAGGACGTACTGGCTGAGATCCCCGAGCAACTGCTGTCCTACATGCGGACCAGGGACATCCAGCCTCGGCCCCCACCCCCTGCCAATCCCAGCCCGACCCCCATGCCAGAGCAGCCCTGAGAAGCCCAGCTAGCCAGTGCTAAGAGTCTGTCCACCTGCCCACCTGCTGCTTCTGCTGGGAGCCCGAGGCACCTGGAACCCAGACCTCATGAGGGTCAGCTTGGAGCAACCTACCCCTTCATTATCACCCTGCCTTCATGCCAATAAATAAACCTGATCTTTTCTCCACCTCTAGTTTATGAGTGTTGGCATGGATGATTAGAGAACCCCAGCGTGCGGCTACACTAAGAGAAAGGGGGAAAGAACTCCTCCCCATCCTACCACATATCCATCCTATTATATCTTTCTACATCCAGACACTTGCAGGAAAGAGAGGGAGAGAGACAGAGATACAGAGAGAGAGAGAGAGAGAGAGAGAGAGTGTGTGTGTGTGTGTGTGTGTGTGTGTGTAGACCTATATAGTATTTCTCAAATTTTCTAAGGCATTCCCAACCTCTAATAGAGTTCATGGTAAGATGACTATATGACTTCCTCTAATCCATTTAGTCTCAGTTTTTTGAATGAGGATAATAAAAACAGCTAACATTTTGGCTGACTCTGAGAAGAATGGGAATCCCAGAACATTTGATTGTGCTTATGCGAAACCTATACTTGGACCAAGAGGCAGTCATCAGAATAGAGCAAGGAGACACTGCATAGTTCAAAATCAAGAAGGGGCTCCGTTAGGGATGTATTTTGTCTCCATACCTTTTCAATCTGTATGCAGAACAGATCATCCGAGATGCTGGGCTGTAACGAGGGGGAATGTGGCATCAGGATTGGTGGAAGATTCATCAACAAGCTGCGTTAAGCAGATGACACAACGCTGCTTGCTGAAACTGAGGAGGACCTGAAGCACTTGCTGCAGAGTGTCAAGGACTGCAGCCTTCAGTACAGATGGAAGCTCAACATAAGCAAGACAAAGATTCTCACCACTGGACCAATTGGCAGCATCCATGTGGATGGTGAAGAGATTGAGATAGTTAACAGTTTTAGTTTGCTTGGCTCCACAGTCAACACTCTTGGTAACAGCAGCCAGGAAATCAGGAGACGAATTGCATTGAGAAAGTCAGCTATGAGGGACCTCTCAAGCGTACTGAAGAGCAACGATGTTAGGCTGGAGACTAAGGTGGGCCTGATCCAGGCTA
>NW_006399823.1:1826443-1833001 GCF_000299155.1 Elephantulus edwardii
GATGGTGAAGAGATTGAGATAGTTAACAGTTTTAGTTTGCTTGGCTCCACAGTCAACACTCTTGGTAACAGCAGCCAGGAAATCAGGAGACGAATAACATTGTGAAAGTCAGCTGTGAGGGACCTCTCAAGTGTACTGAAGAGCAATGACGTCAGGCTGGAGAATAAGGTGCACCTGATCCAGGCTATAGTCTTCACAATTCCGTGCTATGCATTGGAGAGTTGGACAGTGACTAGGGATGATAGGAAGAGAATTGATGCTTTTGGGCTGCGGTGCTGGAGAAGAGTGTTGAATATACCATGGACTGCTAGGAGAACAAACAGGTTCGTCCTAGAGAGGGTGAAACTAGAATGCTCCTTGGAGTCAAGAATTCTGAAACTTTGTCTGACATATTTTGGGCATGTTACAAGGAGGGACTGGTCCTTAGAGTGGGACATCATGTTTGGGAGAGTGGAGGTATGGCGCCGGAGAGGGAGATGAGATGGATTGATTCTGTGTTTGGGGTGATGAGAGTATATTGGAGATGGTGAAACTGGCACAGGATAGAGCAGGGTTTAGGGCAGTTGTACATAGGGTCGCTATGAGTCGCAAGCGACTTGATGGCACATGACAACATTTTCTTTGAGTACCTACCTAATGTGTCAGACACATTATTAAGTGATTTAAAACTATCATCTCATTCAATCTTCACAACAAACCTGTGATGTAGGTAATGTATATTTTCTCTATTTTATACATAAGGAAACTGAGGCTCAGAAAGGGAAAGCCTATTGTTCACTAGAATTTATCAGTTTTACTCCAGAGCCCAAGATCGTACCCTGCATACTGGCATCCAAATTGTCTAAAGCCCTCAAAACATGAAACATAGTTACTGAGCTGTGTTTTGCAATGTTGGGAGCTTTGAGAGCCTAGTGGATGATGAGTTGCACTGCTAACCTGAAGGCAAGCAGTTTTAACTCACCAGCTACTCTGCTAGACAAAGATGAACAATCTCTTTCCATGCTATTTACAGCCTCTAAAAACCAGCTGGAGGGTCAGCAATGAGTCAGTTCTGACTCAATGGCACTGGAGGTTTTTTAATAGAAGTTTTGTCATGAAGGAACTTGCAGTAGAAAGAATTTAGCAACTTGGCCGAATACAGAGAACCAGGAATCATCCAGTCACAGTCGAGCCAGGCTATCTGTTCTGACACCATCTTCAAAGCAGCAACATTTGGCTGTACATCTTCCACCAACCTAGGGGTTTGTTGCCCCCGAATCCCACCAATTCATCTACACAAGTACCGACATGCTCTACCAGCCTCCTGTTCCTCTCAAACCCCAGCTTCTTTGCCCAAGAATATAGAAAACTGAGAAGGGGAGAAGGGGGGGAAAAGGATTATAAAGATGGCAAATGGATCGATTGCAAATATTGTTTAAAACAAAACCATAAATGATGATACATATGGACCTCACCTGATGGACTACACAATAATCAGACCGACTATATCTCTTTATAGAGATGCTGGAGAAGCTCAGTGTCAGCAGTCAAAATCAGGCCAGGGCTGACTGTGGAACAGAACATAAATTACTCAGATGGAAGTTCAAACTGAAGATGATGAAAATGAAGACAGATCTTAGAACCAAGATATTACCTTGAGTGTATCCCAGCTAAATTGAAAAACCATCTACAAATAGATTTAACACAAAAAATACTAATAACCAAAGACCTGACAAGTTGTAGAATGATATCAAGGAAATCATCCATGAAGAAAGTAAAAGGTCATTCATTACAAAGACCAAAATGGATGTCAGAACAAATTCTAAAACTTGCTCTGGAATGCAAGAAGTCAATATAAAGGGAAAGAATGGAGGTAAGAGAGCTGAACAGAAGATATCAAAGGGCAGCTCAAGAAGAAAAAGGAAAGTGTAATGAGATATGCAGTGAGCTGCAGTTAGAAAACCAAAAGGGTAGAATACGCTCAACATTTCTCAAGCTGAAAGACCTGAAGACCAAATTCAAGTCTCGAGTTGCAATACTGAAAATTTCTATGGCAAAAATCTTGAGTGATGCAGGAAGCACTGAATGAAGATAAACGGAATATACAAGTCACTGTGCCAAAAAGAATTGGTCAACAGGAATTGGCATATCATAAAAAACCAATTGTTGTTATACCCTTACAACTCATAGTGACCCTATGTACAACAGCTCTGACACCCCCACCCCCAATAGTATGATAAAAAAAAAATCAAGACATCCAAGCTGCACTGAAGCTGCTGGCAAAAAATAAGGCCTCTGGAACTGATGGAATGAATACCAATTGAGGTGTTTCAGGAAGCAAATGCAGCCCTAGACGTGGTCATCAAGAAGCTGCGCTGCAATCCTGAAGGCAACGTGGTTCAAGGCCACCAGCTGCTCTGCAGGACAAGGATGGGCAATCTCCTCCTGTGTGATTAACTGCCTTTGTAAACCTGCTGGAGAGTCAGCTATGGGTTGGTTCTGACCCTACAGTACACAACAACAACTATTAATATCACATGCAAGTAAAATCTTGCTGAAGATCATTCAATAACAGCTGTTACAGTACATTAGCAGGGAGCTGCCAGAAATTATAGCTGGATTTAAAAGAGCCCATGGGACTAGGAATATCATTACGATGTTAGATGGAGCTTGGCTGAAAGCAGAGAATACCAGAAAAGATATTTACCTGTGTTTGATTGATTATGCAAAGGATTTGACTGTGTGAGGTGCCGTCAAGTTACATACAACCCATAGTGACCCTATGAACAACAGACTTAATTGCTGTCCTATCCTGTTCCATTTTTACACTTCCTGACACACTAGAGCCCACTGCAGCTGTCAGTCTGTCAGTCTACCTAGTTGAGGGTCTTTATCTCCTTTGCCGATCCTCTCTGCCTTTCCAAGCATGATGTCCCTCTCCAGGGAATACCATCTCTAAAGCAACATGCCTGAAATATGTGAAATGAGATTTATCATCTTTGTCTCCGAGAAGCAGTATGGTTGCACTTTGTCCAAGACATATTTGTTCTTTTGGCCATCCATGGAATATTCAGTACTCTTCTCTAACACCACAGCTCAAATACATCAATTCTTTTTCTGTCATCCTTATTCATTGTTCAGCTCTCAGATGCATAGCAAGTGATCAAAAAGGCCATAGCCTGAATCAGATGCACCTTAGTCTTCAAACTGACATCATTGCTCCTCAATAATTTGGGGAGGTCCTTAACCACAGACTTTCCCAGTGCGATATGTTTCTTGATCTCCTGCCTTCTGGTACTAAAGATGTTAATTGTGATCTAAGTGAGATGGAATCGCTGACAACTTCAGTCTTTACTCCATCTATCATGATGTTGCCTATCTGTTTAGCGCTAAGAATTTTTGTTTTCTTGGCATTGAGATGCAATCTATATTGTAGTCTATACTCTGATCTTCTGTAGCAAGTGCTTCAAGACTTCCTCACTTTCAGCAAGCTCGGTTGTGTCATCTGCATAACTCAAGTTACTGATGCAACATTCTTCTTCATAGAGTCTAGATTCTTGAATAATTTGCTCGGTATACAGATTGAATAGGTATGGAGGGATGTTACAACCCTGATTCTTAAAACATGTAGTGCAGCCTCTTGGTTTAGGTATAGGTTTCACATCAGAACAATTAAGTATTCTGAAATTCCCATTCTTCTCAATGTTAGTTGTAACCTGTTATGATCCACACAGTCGAATGCCTTTGCAGAGTCAATAAAGCACAAATAGATATTCTTCTGGTATTCTTTTCTTCCAATCAGGATCCATCTGACACCAGCAATGATATCCCTGGTGTCCTGGCCTCTTCTAAATCTTGCTTGAACTTCTGGCAGTTCCCTATTTATGTACTGTTCTAGTTGGTTCAGGATGATCTTCAGCAGTATTTTGCTTGCATGTGATATTAATGCTATTGTTCTATAGTTTCCATATTCTGTTGGATCACTTTTTTTGGAATGGGAACAACTATGAACCTCTTCCAATCCACTGCTCAGACAGCTGTTGTCCACATTTTTGGGAATAGACATCCAGGGATGCATCTGTTAGTTGAAACAAGTCAATTGGTATCTCATTAATTCCTGTGACCTTTTTTCCCCCCAATGCCTATAGTGAAGCTTCAACTTCTTCATTACTAAAGGTTCTTGTTCATATGGTATTTCCTGAAATATTTAAGTGTTCGGTTGTTGTTTTTTTACAGTGACTGTGTATTCCCTCCATCTTCTTTGATACTTTTTGGATCATTCAACATATTGCCCATAGCAATATTACAACTCAAAATTACAACAAGGCTTAAATTTGGTTTTCAGTTCTCTCCGCTTGAGAAATGCAGAGCAAGTTCTTTCCTTTTTATTCTCAAATTCCAGCTCTCTGCACATTCCATTATAATACTTTGCTTTGTCTTCTTGAGATGCCCTTTGAAATTTTCCATTCAGCTCTTTTACTTCAACATCTTTTCCCTTTATTTTGGCTTCTCAACACTCTAATGCAATTTTCAGAGTCTTATGCAATCAAGATGTGTTAATAGTAATTGGTAAGTGGAATGTAAAAGTTGGAAACAAGAAGGAATGGTAGTCAGAAACTATGAACTTGGTGACAAAAATGAGGCTGGAAATGGAATGATCAAATTTTGTATGTTCAATGATATATTTACGGCAAATACCTTTTTTCAAAAAACACAATGATGACTTTATACATGGACCTCATCTGATGGATTTCATAGGAATCAGATTGATTACATCTGTGGAAGAAAGCTTTGGAGATGACTATCAGCAGTCAAAAGTAGGCCAGGGTCGGACTGTGACCATTTATTACTCATGTGCAAGTTCAAACTGAGGCCAAAGGAAATTAAAACATGGAACCCAAAGTATGATCTTGAATGTATTCCACTTGAATTTAAAAATCATCTTAAGAATAAGTTTGAAGCACTGAACACTGATGAGTGAAGTTCAGATGAGTTTTGGAATGACATCAAGGATATCATCCATTACAAAGAGGAGAAAAGAAAAAATGGAAATAGAATCTCTTCTTCAGAAGAGAGTCTGAAAACTGCACTAGAGCATCGAGAAGCCAAAACAAAGGGAAATCAATCATGGTAGCCATCGATTAAAAAAAAATTACCTATGTATATATATGTGTGTTTGTATACACACACACACACACACACACACACACACACACACATGGAGGGGGGAGGGGAGACATCTTGCATTGGAGAAATCAGCTGTCAAGGTTTCAAAGAGCAAGGACATCAGTTTGATGACTAAAGTGTGCCTTTTCCAAGTCATGCTATTTTCAATCGCTTCCTATATATCTGAAAGTTGGACAGTCAATAAGCAAGAGCAAAGAAGAACTGATGCCTTTGAATTGTGATGCTGGAGAAGAATAGTGAGCATGCTATGGTCTACCAAAAGAATAATGCATGTCTTGAAGAAAGTGCGACCAGAGTGCTTAGGATGGTGGCACTTTGTCTTACTTAGTACTTTGGGCATGTTTTCAGGAGGAACCCATTCTTGGATATAGCTATCATGCTGGAAAAGTTTGAATCATTGAAAGAAAGGAAGACCCTCAATGAAATGGGTTGACACAGTGACTACCACAACGGGCTTGAGTCTAACAGAGGGTTGATCAAGGGGTCGAGCTGGATAGGACTAGGTTCAGTTCTGTTGTTGTTCATTGGGTTGCTTGAGTTGTAGCCAACTTTAAAGCACCAAACAATAAGAACATTGCATTGGGCAAATTGTCTGCCACGGGCCTCTTTAAAGTGCTAAAGAGTAAGGTTGTCACTTTGAAGATGAAGATGTACCTGTCTGAAACCATGGCATTTTCAATTGTTTCATGATGCCTCTGCATTGTCGTCACAAAGAATATTGAATATTCTTTGGGCTGGCAAAAGAACAAATAGTTCTTGGAAAAATTTTCATGGAGAGTGCTCCTTAGAAGTGTGGATCATTAGACTTTGTTTTACATACTCTGGACATGTTATTAGAGGAGCCAGTTCCTGGAAGCACCATGCTTGGGAAAATGAAGAGTCAGCAAGGCGGAGAAAGACCGTCAATGAGATGGACTGATGCAAGGACTGCAATTAAGCACAGCAGACTGTGAGGATGGTACAGGATCAGGCAGGGTTTCCTCTTGTTGCCTAGTGTTGCTATGCAGCCCAGAACAACAAGAACAACAGTGACTCTTCTGTTCAACCCACTCCACACTCCAGCTCTGCCTCTAGTCTCTTTACTGGTCCCCACAAAAAAGCTATGCCTACCCTTGGCAAACCTAGTTCCATTGTTGTTGTTAAGTGCCATTCAACAAGTTCCATCTCTTAACCACTAGTTGGTCCTGTGCCATCCTCACAACTGTTGTTTTGTTTGAATCCATAGTTGCAGTGACTGTCAGTCCATTTCATTGAGATGCTTCCTTTTTGTTACTGACCCTTAACTTTACCGAGCATGATGTCTTTCTCCACAGACTGGTCAGATCTCATAACATTTCCAGAGTATGTTGTTGTTGTTGTTGTTATGTGCCATCGAGTTGCTTGTGACTCATA